>NC_059265.1:5177282-5222282 GCF_017591435.1 Portunus trituberculatus
ACAGGTTGCCGAGAGGGGTGGACGCCTGAGGCCGCCAGGAGGGTGGGCAGGTTGAATGTTGTGACGCCCAGGGCGGACAGCTGGGAGCGTAGTGCAGTGTGGTGGGAGTAGAAGCGTGGGCAGCGGAGCAGGAAATGCAATAGGAAAGGGCAATAGGGATCAGCAGACAGGCGCAGACGGTGCAAGTGAGCTGCGAGTGTCGTGTGGCCCAGGCGAAGGCTCCGGAGTTGTTATTGTTGTGATGGTGGGTGTGCGAGCCCTCAAGGTCATCAACCTCCCCTGTTGTCATGGTAACGGGCTTCCCATTTTCTTCTTCCCTCCCTCACACACAGCTGCTGCCTCCCTTCTCATGTCTTTTAATTATGTCCACTTTTTCTTGTAGCGTAACGGTTTTCCTTTTCTTAGCATCACTGCTGTCACTAAGGAGTTTTCTCTTTGGTGCCATTGAGCAAGATACTATAGAACTTGAGTCAGTAAACGCAGAAGTAGGATAACACTCTTGCCAGGGGCGACGATGTGGTGGAACTGACGCAGGGTGTTATTGTATTCAAGCGTGAGGCAGGCGGTGTGGCGGGTAACCACTAGTGACGCCTGGCGGCCAACAATAACAATAAATCCCGCACTTTATGATTTATAAATTTTCAATTTTTTTAATCTTAAATTGCCTTATAGTGGACTGACGTAACTACGAGTTTGATGTAACTCGAGACCGACGTAACCCAGGACCTTACTGTATATATATATATATATATATATATATATATATATATATATATATATATATATATATATATATATACTCCAATTTTACGAGAAATGGGGCGGCATTGTGAGTCGCAAATTTGGAAATCGCAAAATTGGAAGTATTATTCCTATGGGAAAAATTGAATATGGTGGACCTCTCGTCCATGGTCGCCTAATTTTTCCTTCCTTTTCCTTTCTGTTAATATATTGAGCGAGGTATCTTTCCATATGAATGATCACAGTGTTTGTACAATGGCTATGAGAATAAAAAATCTGTCCACCATAGGTTTTTACAGCTTTTTCAATTTTCTCTGTTTTTAAACACCATTCTCACAGTTGATTCTCCCACACCAAACTCTATGGAAATATCACAGTTCCTTTTTCCATCTCTTTTCATCTTAATTATCTTCATCTTCTGCTCCAAAGTTAGCCTAATGTTTTTCTTGGTTGGTGGCGCCATGTCGCACAAAGTCGAGCACAAGGATTCCTCTAGATTTGCAGAGAGAACTCTGTGGAGGTGTACGTAAACAAATGGAAGGCGGGAGGGAGCGGGGCAGTGTTGCCAGATGAGCTTCGTTGAATTACCGCCAGATTTTTATGAAAACTAGCCAAAAACCACCAAACTATGATAAATATAATATAAATATGATAATAATATAGTATAATAGGATAAATATGAAAGAATTAATAAAATATTGCCTATATAATGCAATAATATATAATTTGCATGAACACTCTCTCTCCACCACCACTCGCAATACCGGGAGAAAGGAGCAAGATGGGGAAATTTTAAAAATGACAATTTTTGGTTTTTGGTCGCAAACTTGGCGTATCGCAAAATTTGAACTCAAAATTGGAGTAAGCACTGTATATATATATATATATATATATATATATATATATATATATATATATATATATATATATATATATATATATATATATATATATATATATATATATATATATATATATATATATATATATATATATATATATATATATATATATATATATATATATATATATAAGTACAGAGTACATGGGGTGTAAGGAGAGAGAGAGAGAGAGAGAGAGAGAGAGAGAGAGAGAGAGAGAGAGAGAGAGAGAGAGAGAGAGAGAGAGAGAGAGAGAGAGAGAGAGAAATTAATTTTATTTTTGTACTTCTCTTTTTCAGATTAACCAAGAGAAATGCTTAAACATTTTCTGTTTTTAGTTGTAGTTCTCATAATGAATGTTTCACATTACAGAGATGCAAAGTGCATGGCCAGAGATGTTCATGCACTCATTATCAAGATTTGCCAGACTGAAGGCGGAATGACTCAGGAGGAAGCAGAGCAGTACGTGAAGAAGATGATTAACCAGAAACGTTATTCATCAGATGTTTGGAGTTAAAAAAAAATTTTTAGGTTAGATTATCATCTCTACATTTCAGCTAATATACAAGTTAACTTTAAGGACAAAAATCAGTTTGGCATATTGCAAGTGCGCACACACACACACACACACACACCGCGTAGTGTAGTGGTTAGCACGCTCGGCTCACAATTGAGAGAGTCCGGGTTCGAGCCCCGGGCGCGGCGAGGCTTATGGGCAAGCCTCTTAATGTGTAGCCCCTGTTCACCTAGCAGTAAATTGGTACGGGATATAACTTGAGGGGTTTTGGCCTCGCTTTCCTGGTGTGTGGAGTGTGTTGTGGTCTCAGTCCTACCCGAAGATCGGCCTATGAGCTCTGAGCTCGCTCCGTAATGGGGAAGACTGGCTGGGTGACCAGCAGGCGACCAAGGAGGTGAATTACACACACACACACACACACACACACACACACACATTTCTGCTTAGCTCACTGGTAAAGCAGTAGAGTGTGTTGGCTGCCATGGTTGACATAGCTTGAATCCTGCAAGGGGATTTCTTAGCTGACAAGCAAGGCAGTTACTGTCTCATCTACCAAGGGGATGAGGTGTGTGGTATAAGATCACAGTCTTACCTGAAGGTTGATAATAATGAGCTCTGAGCTTGCACTGAGAGGCTAACGGCTGATGGTTGTGATCAGGCCTAATTGGATACACACTATTTGATAGCCCATTGGTAATGTCTGCCAGTTTCTTGACAGATTGAAATTATCACCCTAGTCAGATCGCTAAGGTTTTCTGTAATAAGTAATCACAAGCTGCTTCCGTAAACAGAGGGACGTGGTGGGTAACAGGTCAAAATTATTATCTAATAACTTACACTTTAGACTATATGAGATCCATGCAAGAGAGGAACAGAATCTAGATGCACATTATGAATAGTATCACAGAATAATATTACAATTACATACCAACATTCTCTCTCTCTCTCTCTCTCTCTCTCAGCATAATTGATCTGTCTATATATAATAGACTAATATTTCAGATAAGGGTAAAGAAAATAAGTTGAACAGAAACAAAAATTTTTAGAATCAAAACTTTGCCAAGTACTGAATTAATTTTCCACAACTTGTGTTGGGTAAGGGTTGACCATACACACACACACACACACACACACACACACACACACACACACACACACACACACACACACACACACACACACACACACACGTTACATTACATTAGATTCCACAAGTTATTTGGAAAATTTTGTTTTGACCAGAAAATCCTCAATACCAGAAAATCCTCAATATGCATAGAGTGTAGCACCACAGAGAGCAGGCATTAATGGAAGCAAGAATCTTTATGGCATTTACAGCTCATGAAGGTGGCTGTACTAGCAGTGATTGGAGGTTACAGGAACACCTTTAGCCATGAGGCCTAGTGCAAAATTTTTTTTTCTTCAGGTGAGCTATATAAACATTGTCATGTCTACTCCGGTCTCCAGTGTCTCCCAATGTGGCCACTCAGAATGTCTTAGAGACTCCTGCTCTGTGTGGCCATGGCTCTTATTTTAACTAAGATATGAGGAGGATTTCCGAAATGGTCATTGCTCCTTTATCCTGGAAGAACAAGGGAGGGAAGTAGGTAAGAACATTTTATAAAACATTTTGAACAGAAAATCTAGAAAAAAATTTGGAATGGATTTTCAAAATTACACAAGATCCAGAAGCTGTTCTCTGTATATTGAAATAAGCATTTATCTGTTTTGGAGATCTACTTAGAATAACTTGTTCTTCCTTCAAACCTTGCCTCCTTCACACTCCCTTACTTTCATTAAGATTTAAAGGCAGTGGGTGTATTATATAATTCTAAAGATTTACATAATTCCAAAGCAAGACAAAACAAGCATATTTGTATAGATTTTTATTTTTTTATTCTTTTATATTCAAAATAACTTATTCTATTACTTGTTCAATTACTAGCTTTATGCCATGAAATACACTGAAAATATCATACACTGGAACCTCAGTTCTTCAACATTTCATTCCTGAATATCATTTAGAATTGTAAATGTTCAGTAACCAAAACCATTTTTCTTATAGGAATCAATATAACCAAAACCATTTTTCTTATAGGAATCAATATAAAATGGATTAATCTGCTGGACAGTAAGTTAGTGATTTATGACATAAGCTCCCACTGCTAAGATGGCTGCTCCACATCTCCAGCTCAGAAATTATTAATCCAGAAAGGATGAGTTGCCTGAACTTGGTGAGACAGAACTCGTCAGAAAATGCTGTTTAGACCATGCAGGTATTCTGTCACCAATCTAGTAAGAAAAGCCTTATAGAGTGATGGAGAGGAGCAATCTACTTACTGCCAAAATAAAGATCATAACACTGACATCTTGCTACTGAAAAAAGCTATTAGGGAAATGCAGTTGTGGTAGTGATGGCACTGTGGGTCATTGAGAGAGAGCCATGTGTCTTGGGATTACTTGTAAGCATCATAAACTGTTTGCTTACATTGAGGCAATATATTCCATAGATTGAATTACTGTCTGGTAGCTGTTTCCTCTAAATACATAAGAATACAGGAAATATAGAAATTAAGTAAGTAATAAATGGCACCTTTTGGTTTGTTTTTAGTATTTGAAATAACGTAACTGTCTCAGAACTAAATTATGGTTTTGGCAACTGAAGCAATAAGGAATTCAAAGATTTTTTTTGAAAACCAGTTTGTTATGAAAGGAACTTGTTTGGTAACCAAGGTTCTGTGTGTGTGTGTGTGTGTGTGTGTGTGTGTGTGTGTGTGTGTGTGTGTGTGTGTGTGTGTGTGTGTGTGTGTGTGTGTGCGCGCACCAGTTACTAAGGGTTCCCCTAAGGGGATAGCAAGATTTTTTACCAGAGAATTTTGTCAAGTAATTGTTAATGATAATTGACAAATTCAAGTGCAACATTTGTGAATATTTTGCATAGTTAACATATTAAAACTAGTAAATAGAGCATTTCCCTATATTTGAACATAGCTATAAAGGCTAAGCTTTACAGTTTTAGTGAGTGGCAGCTCATGTAACGTTATGGTATGAGGAAGGCGGTGCTTCCTTGGTGTGTGCACACTGTGTCTTCAACTACAAAATCATACAAAACTTTTTTTATATACATTTCTTTTTTTTTTTTTTAAGAAATATTTTGTGAGTTTTATAAAAACAGTCCTTAACTACAAAATGTTCATATCATAGTTTTGCAAAGATTTCTTAGATGTTATAAAGAATTTAGTAAAGAGAAGACCTGAATTCCTTTCCATCACATCTCAGGAATAAGATAGTAGTACTAATGTGAATTTTGAGTTTCTGATTAAAATAGTGTTGTGTTGGTGCTATGATGGTAGAGGTTAGCATTTACATGATTTTAGTTTCAATATAAATGTATGAGCTAGCTGTATTGTTTATAATCTTATGTATTTTTTTTATTTAAAAATTTCTTATATACATTGTTTCAAAAGTTTATATTAAACTACTTGTTGAACTATGTTGTTTATTGTATGGCCTGTGGTGTTGTGGTTAGTGTGCTGGGATCATGACTACCCAATACATAATGATGTATGTGGGTATCAAATACTGCATCATGTTCAGAGACAAGGATTCTGCAAATCGCTGATGTAATTAGCATAGCTGGACATATCATAACAAATAAATTGATAATGATAGCCTCATTGGCAATAATAATCAATAACTGGTAATGAATTTATTGCCTGATAACTGATAAATTGATAAATCCAAAATTTCAATATCAGTAACAATACCAATATTTTAAATTAAAAATTTATAAGTCCAAATCCATATCCTTATTTTAGAAAACTTCAAATTTAATGGTAATCTTGTCTCTTCACTAATGAAAAGTAATTTTAAGAAAATTAGTGCTCAATATAATATTGGACCAACTTGGCTGAGTTGGTCCAATACATGGCATAAAAATAAGGAACCATAATGGGGTTGACTTTTCACGCCATATTATTGAGCCGCCCAATGTAGCAGCATAGTGGGTAGGATTTACCAATGCTGATCAGCTGCCCTTGATACCCTAGAGAAAAAGGTTTTATGCCTAAGTGCTGCAAGCATGCCCTGCTCTAGACCACCACTGCCCTTTGTCTAAATTATCCAGTGTTGTTGCTCAAGTAAGGATTTGTCACAGGAAACTATTGTCCAGATCATAGCCTTGAAGAAAAAAAAATGGCTGCACAGCTAAACAAATAGGTGAACAAATAGGGATATGCCCCTGTAGTGTATGACACTGGGTTGCCAGGGAACCTACCCCGGGGAGTGGCTTCCACAACACACAATTTACATGCTAATTTCCAGCAAAATACAGCAAAACAAAATATGTGCGTAGAGTATTTTCAATTTAAGAATTACGTGAACTATCAAATCCTGAAATATGTACCTTAACTTGCAGGACACCTTGTATAATTTGTGCACTTCATCTTATGTTAAGGACTTTATAATCATGTTTTTACCTATATCTGCATCAAATACAATCAATAGATCTGCAGTCACAATAAATCCATATGAATTTAGAGATGTAACAGAAATTGCAAGAAATCTAAGTAACACAACATTTAAAAGTTTTCAATATACAAAAATATGCTACATGCACGTCACAGTAATATCTGAAATTAGAATCAATATTTCTAATTCTAAAAAGTGTCACTTATGAGAAACAAATATGTCAAATCTGTCTCCCAAGAAGTGTGAATACTACACTGTATTAAAGTAATGAGCTTGACTACTAAGTGGAACTCTGCCCCTAAGGAGAAAGCTCCAAAAGTTCTTCATTTTCTCACCCAAGGTTGGTTTGGTGACAGGATTACCTAGTTTAAGACGGCACAGTGTTGTTTGCTGAGAGCCCACCACTTGGAACTGACCACTGAAAAAATATAATTGTTTATTATATCACTACCCTCAGCATTTCTTCAATTATCTTATGGTGCTTTTTTCAAGCAACACTTAATTCATGCATTCTCTCATAACCTAATTAATTATTGTCTCTTTGTAGATTGAAATTAGTTGACTATTTTCCTTCCTTAAAAATTCTGAGATCCTTCACATTAGATCTGATTGATTCATGTTTCCCACACACTGTCATTCCACCAGTTAGTTAATTAAAGGATCTTGCAAAAACTTCTTGATCAGTCTGAACTGATTCTGAGAAGAAGAGCAATATCACAAAAAAATAAGCTTTAACATCATCTTCATGATCTTCCCTTCTTACATATTTCACATCAGTCATTCTCTTAAATAAACTTTGACCATCCTCTATGCCTAAACCACATTACCACCCAAAGTTCTGTTCTATCAACAAACTCTCACAACACAAGTTATTCACAGCACATACAACCTACTTTCAGACTGTATGATATTAGCAACATATAACTTGAGTTGTGAGAGTTTTTTGGCTGAGTAAAACTTGGATGTCAATGTAGTCATACTTTTCTATGTCCATGCACACTCAAAACACAAACTTAAAAAAAAAAAAGAGTTTCATCCACAACTGGCTTAAATATTCTTATCCTTAAAACCACAGTGCTCATCACAAATCACTCCTGTATCCTCTCTTTATATTTTTTATTTACAATATCAATTTTGATTAACATTTTTCCTCTTAGACTTCTCTAGAAAAATAAGCAATAACTGTGTAATAAAATCTATTCCTCTACCTACATACTGTTCATGAAACACACAGTAATCTTAATTACCTCTTAACATTAATCACTATTTTATTTTTGATGTTCTATTGCATATTCATTTTAACCTACAGCTTGTTTTGATTGTGTTTCCTTCACTGACACACATGACATTATATATATATATATATATATATATATATATATATATATATATATATATATATATATATATATATATATATATATATATATATATATATATATATATATATATATATATATATATACAGGCAATCCCGCTTAACGAAGGTTCACACAACAAAATTTCGCTACAATGAAGGTTTCCTTTTACTACCATCTGCTTGTTTAACGAACATCAAACTCGCTTTAACAAAGTTTTATCCAGGTAATTTTTTCCAAGTTTGAAAGCCTCGCCATATCACACAACCCAACAGGCTTTTGAATACACCAGCGCCTCTTGTGGACAAAACACGCACCACTCACTCCCCTAGTTCATAACAATAACAGCATCAGGAGCAGCTTATCTCCTCTTGCTCTACATGCCACCAAAATGCCCTGCAATGTCACCTAGTGTTGCTAAGAAGACCAGGAAGTCTCTTACTCTTGAAGTGAAGCTGGATATTATTCACAGACATGAGAGAGGCGAGAAAACTAATAGCATTGCTTCCCACCATGGCTTAACTCATCTATTGTCTACCATTTTCAAGTCAGCAGACTATTAAGAAGGCTGGTGAGATCATATCTTCCTTGCAAGCTAAAAAAAAACCACCTGAACTTGTGACTCTGCAATGGATAAAATGGAAAGCCTTGTGGAAATTTGGTACATAAGTTTTGTATGCTGTACAATGATGCGTCCTTTGTTTATATTCCACAGGTTGCCGGTTAGCGTATTTCCCGCTCCACTCTCCCTCTCTTCATAAATTTAAGATCATCAATATTATAGTTAGTTACATACATACATTAGTGTATATTATAATGACTTAGTCTTAAATTAAACTGTTTAAATGTTTAACTTCATAATTTTTACTTTCATTAAACCTTTTACTGTACTATGGTGCACTCTCGCTTTATTTACTCTCAATGGAAGTTCAAATCAGGGGTTGTTATAATTGGTTCACTTAACAAAAACTTGCTTAACGAAGGGTTTTTTAGGAACGTAACCCCTTCGCTAAGCAGGGGTTGTCTGTATGTGTGTGTATATATATATATATATATATATATATATATATATATATATATATATATATATATATATATATATACAGGCAACTCCCGCTTTAACGAAGAGGTTACGTTCCTAAAAAACACTTCGTTAAGCGAACCGATTATAACAAGTTTAACCCCTGACTTGAACTTCCATTGACAGTAAACAAAGTGAGAGTGCATCATAGTACAGTGAAAGGTTTAATGAAAGTAAAAATTATGAAGTTTAACATCTAGGCAGTTAAATTTAATTTAAGTCATTATGATGTACACTAATGTATGTATGTACGTAACTTGATAATGTTGATGATCTTAAATTTATGAAGGGAGGGAGAGTGAAACGGGAAAGACACTAACCGGCAGCCTGTGGAATGTAAACAAAGGGCGCATCATTGTACCACGTACAAAACTTATGTACCACATTTCCACAAGGCTTTCCATTTTATCTATTGTAGAGTCACAAGTTCAGGTGGTTCTTTTGGCTTGCAAGGAAGATACAGTCTCACCAGCCTTCTTAATAGTCTGCTGACTTGAAAATAGTAGAGACAGTATATGGAGTCAAGATGGTAGCCAGCAATGCTATAGTTTTCTCGCCTCTCGTGTCTGTGAATAATATCCAGCTTCACTTCGAGAGTAAGAGACTTCCTGGTCTTCTTAGGAATACTAGGCCACATTGCAGGGCAATTTGGTGGTAAGTTGAGGGAGTGAAGACGAGCTGCTGTTGACGCTGTTATGGGAGTGAGTGGTGCGTGTTGTCCACGAGGGGCTTGATCTTGATCTTGATTCTACAGGTGTCCCAGGATTTCTCCTGAGACAGGCCTTAGTATTTGCGGCTCCTGGTGTATTCAAAAGCTTGTCGGCTTGCGTGATACGGCAGGACTTTCAAACTTGCAAAAAATTACCTGGACCAAACTTTGTTAAAGCAAGTTTGGTATTCGTTAAACGAGCAGATGGTAGTAAAATGAAACCTTCGTTGTAGCAAAATTTCGTTGTGTGAACCTTCGTTTAACGGAGCTTGCCTGTGTGTGTGTGTGTGTGTGTATATATATATATATATATATATATATATATATATATATATATATATATATATATATATATATATATATATATACATAGAGTAAGTCCTCGTTATACGGTTGTTCTTTATCCGTTAAATTCACAGTTACGATATTTGGAAATTACTACCCTGGATTCGATATATGATAAGACAAATTCACAGATATGGAATCTGCTCATGTCACTCAAGAGGGCCCAGCGCGGGGGAGCAGGGGGTGATGACGTCATCCACGCCACACCTCCCCACCACTCACAGTACTGACTTTAACTTGACCACCCTTGGAGCTTGTTATCTCTACCCCTCCCCCCCACTTTTTTTTTTTTAACTGCATTACATATTACTTACATGCATTACTAATTAGATGAATAAATGGAATATTAAAGGGTCTATTGTAAGCACAAATATATTCATAATAATTATGGCAAACATTTAAAGCCTACTATCTGCGGCGAACCATGCAGCAACTGATAAAGGCCACAGATGGGCCTGGCAAGCCCACTATCAGAGAATGGTGAAAGCCGAATAACATCAAGTCATCTTGGGACGAAGTGAAGACGTCTACCATGAGCTTGGTGTGGAATAAAGTATGGCCAGAATGCACGCATGACTTCCCAGGCTTTGCTGAAGACAACATTGGTGCGATCAGAAATGACATAATAAATCTGTGCCATAGGGCTGGCTTCAATGAAGTTGATGATAATGATGTTCAAGATCTTTTGGAAAGCCATGCTGAACCTCTCTCAAATGATGACCTTATAGGCAACCAGTGAAACATGCCGATCCTGCTACAGCTGGCCCATCCACATCTGCTTCTGACAGTGCAGACGACGACGTCTTATCCTCGTCTGCCCACTCAGCGGAAGATTAGTAAGGGCTGAAATTCCTACTGTCCCTTAGCCTTGGGAGGGACATCATCTGATAGAATACATGGCAAGTGAAATGCAAATAAAAACATTTTGTTTATTTTTTTTGTGCATTACTTTACATTTTTTTTTTTTTTATATATATATATGACTATTTTTATGTATTTTAATTTCTTTAGGGGTGACTTTTGATGTGCTGGAATGCATTCCCTATTATTACATGTTATAATGGGTTCGGTATACGGTAATTTCAATTTATGGTAAGGTTTTCAGGAACGCATATGTACCGTATAATGAGGACTTACTGTGTATATATATATATATATATATATATATATATATATATATATATATATATATATATATATATATATATATAATGATGCACATAGTTCAGAATTCTGCTAATCAACTTTCCAATTGAACTATTTTAAAGAAACCAATTACCTGAATAAGGATAATTGACAACATAAAAACATAAGGCAAAGAAAACTGCAAGAAACCATCAGGCTTACATGTCATAGTCCCTATACAAAAAAATACCCACCAATTTCCATCTATCATCTCTATTTGTAAAATTATCTGATCTTGTTCCTAAGTTCCCAAATGACTTGGCACTAACAATCTCATTACTGAGTACATTCCATTTATCTACCACTCTGTTTGAGAACCAATTCCTCCTTATTTCTTTCTTGAATAAATACTTTGCAACCATAGACACATTATTTCTTGTTTTATTCAGATTAATGATCCTGACAATCTAATTTGTAACCCAATGAAATAGCAAAATTTAAAAATCAGATAAGGAACAAAAATACAATTAGATATACTCACTTTAAGAGATAAAATGCCCATATTAGAGAAGCTCCATTGCATATTACCATGAGGGCAGTCCACATGTCCTCATTCAGCAAAAACAAAACGTGTGCTGTGAGCTGATCAACCCAGTCTCCTTGTACTCCTGGCATCACACAGGCTCTGTATGCACCACTCAAGAATCCAATCATAAGGAAGATATTTGTCATGATAAACACCACAAAGTACCAGTGATTATTGGCTGCAATGCAGGTGTTGAGGAATAAGCAGTGGTGGTCAGTCTGATGGTGGCATGCAACACAGAGACGACAGTGATGGGCCAAGGGAGGTGATGCCAGCTGGCAGTCTGAGCAGTATCCTTTCACAATGCCCTCACCAACACCTCTCAGCACCTCTTGAAGAGGTCCCTCTGCTCGGACAATGCCAGGATCACCTACAAAGATATACAAATGCTAAAATCAATTACTGAAGGAGACATCAGTTTTGAATACAAAGAAGAAATATCAAAATAACCTACAGAATGAGAATTTCTGTTAGAGCAATAAATACAGGTAATGACAGAAGTACAACTGCCGCTCATCATAATGAAGGTCTACATAACACTGATTTGCAGAAGACATTGCAATATACTAGGCAAATGACTGCTAGTAAAAGTTACATAGTAAATGACATTCAAGTTCTAAAAATAATTTTCAACCTGAAACAAAAGTTATACCTTAAAAATTGCCTATGAATATACTGGTATTTATTAATTATCTGAAATTAATATAATTCAAATTATAGAGTAAGCAAGAATGTTCTTACATGTATCATATGTGTACAGTGTTAGTGGAACAGAAATTCTTGTACGAGTATATGATGGCAAAGGGTTGCCAAAAACAATTCTGATAATAGATGATGCAGTCCTGACGTGTGTGTGAGTGTGTATTCACCATGGTCGCCTGCTGGTCCATGAGCTCAGAGCTCATAGACTGATCTTCAGGTAGGACTGAGACCACACCACACAATGAAAAAGTGAGGCCATAACCCCTCAAATTACATCCCATATCTATTTACTGCTACGTGAACAGGGGCTAGACACATTAAGAGGCTCACCCATCTGCATCGCTGCATCTGGGCCTTCTCAGTTGTGAACCGAGTGCAAGTATGCTAACCACACACAGTGTGTGTGTGTGTGTGTGTGTGTTCATCACAGTCGTCTGCTGGTCACCCAGCCAGTCTTTCCCATTATGGAGCTCAGAGCTCATAGACCAATCTTCGCGTGGAACTGAGACCACAACACACACTCCACACACTGGGAAAGCGAGGCCACAACCCCTCGAGTTACATGCCATACCTATTTACTCAGAGCTCATAGACCAATCTTCGCGTGGAACTGAGACCACAACACACACTCCATACACTGGGAAAGCGAGGCCACAACCCCTCGAGTTACATGCCATACCTATTTACTGCTAGGTGAACAGGGCCTACACATTAAGAGGCTTGCCCATTTGCCTCGCCCCTGCGAGGATCTATATATAGACGTTTTGAAAATGGGACTTCTGTTGGATCGTCTGTATATAGACGCTTGTTCTCATTTTACTGCACCAAGTTGGAGCGTGGTCTATATGTAGACGATTCCTTACAAGTAACAAAATTAACAAAATAAATCATTATTTGGCATCTCAAATACCAAAACACTGGTAAACATGGTCCCTCAAGGCCAGTCACTGCTTGTCCTTTGTTGATGGTGGATGTGCTTTGGACATAAGCTTATACTGGAAATTTTTGCATTTTTTCCCACTTTTTTTATTAGTCTGTCATGTCAAGGAGAAAGAACTGTACCACACGCCAGCAATGTTCCCTTAAAATGAATAGGTATAAAACAAGTATATATATGAAAAATATGAAGAAAAGTAGAAGTAAATTACATCCAGGTCACAAGTCCTCAATGTGAGTAACTCCAAACATTCATATAAATATATTGACATATATTATCACCAATCAAACACAAATAACACATATATAGATTCAACTGTTTGTTCAGTTTTGTGGCAGAGTCTAAATACAGATGTCAATCTGGAGTACCCATTTCCTGGGAAACTATATATAGATGTATGAAAGAAAGTTGGTAGAGTCTATATATAGACAATTTTTTATTTGGCAGTACATTCATCTGCCTTGCTGCCAGGAAGGGATTAAATGTGTGCGTATTTGCATAATTCACTACAATCACCTGCTGGTCACCCAGCCAGTCTTCCCCATTATGAAGCGAGCTTAAAGCTCACAGACTGATATTCAGATAGGACTGAGGCCACAACACACTCCACACACCAGGAAAGTGAGGCCAGAATCCGTCAAGTTACATCCTGTACCTACTTGCTCCTAGGTGAACAGGGGCTACACATTAAAAGGCTTACCCATTTGCCTCGCCGTGCTTGGGACTTGAAACCGAGCCTTCTCGGTTGTGAGCTAAGTGTGCAAATCATTACACTATGTATTTATCTAGTTGTACTGTACAGGGTTTGAGTGGGGCTCTTAGTATCCTGTCTCCATGTCTCCATTTATCCAATTTTTCTTTAAAGTTATGCACATTATGTGCTGTAACAACTTCATCACTCAATGCATTCCACTTTTCCACCATTCTATGTGGAAAACTGTATTTTCCAATATCCTTCACACACTGCCTCATCCTAATCTTCTTTGCATGTCCTCTTGTCCTCCTATTTTCTTCTGTCACCAGCACCAGGTCTTCCTTGTCTATCTTTTCAATGCCATTGACTATCTTGAATCCCCATGTTCTCTTCTATCTTGTAAGATTGGCAGTCCCATTTCCTTCACCCTTTCTTCATATGTTAGGTCCTTAGTTAGTGCATGTGTGTGTGTGTGTGTGTGTGTGTGTGTGTGTGTGTGTGTGTGTGTGTGTGTGTGTGTGTGTGTGTGTGTGTGTGTGTGTGTGTGTGTGTGTGTGTGTGTGTGTGTGTGTGTGTGTGTGTGTGTGTGTGTGTGTGTAATTCACCTCGGTCGCCTGCTGGTCACCCAGCCAGTCTTCCCCATTACGGAGCGAGCTCAGAGCTCATAGACCGATCTTTGGGTAGGACTGAGACCACAACACTCCACACACCGGAAAGCAGGTCACAACCCCTCGAGTTACATCCTGTACCTATTTACTGCTAGGTGAACAGGGGCTACACATTAAGAGGCTTGCCCATTTGCCTCGCCGCTCCGTGTGTGTGTGTGTGTGTATTTACCTATTTGTGTATTACAGGGCCCGAGCTAAGCTCTGTGTCCTGTCTCCTTGTCCATTCCTGTCATATCTCTCTTTCATCTGATTGACACACACCGCGTCAACGACATCACTGCTCAGTTTATTCCACTTATCAATGCTACGATGCGGGAAACTGTATTTTCTCACGTCATTTAGACAGATGTCTTTTATTAGCTTTTTCCATGTCCTCGAGATGATTACTTGTGGTCACCTTTATCAACTCTCTGTCCAGTATGTCAATCTTGTTCACCAATTTATACATAGTTATCATGTCTCCTCTTGTTCTTCTCTCTTCTAATGTGGTCAGCCCCAGCTTCCTCAGTCTTTCCTCATAGTCTAACTCCCTGAGTCCTGGTACCATCCTTGTTGCCAGCCTCTGTACCCTTTCTACCTTCTTCACATTTTTCTTCATATGCGGTGACCAGACACAAGCTGCATATTCTAACTGGGGTCTTATTAAGGTACATAATATCTTCTTCATCATTCCTTCATCTAGGTAGTGGAATGCAAGGCCAATATTTTGAAGCATGTTATATGTTTTCCAAAAAATCTTGTTAATGTGTTTCTCCGGTGACAAAGTGTTTTGCACGGTTACTCCTAAGTCTTTCTCCTCATTGGTCTCTTTAATTTTCTCATCACCCAGCCTGTAATCCCAGTTTGGTCTGTATCTACTTCTTCCCATTTTCATAACATGGGTCTTGTCTATATTAAATTCCATCTGCCACTCCTTACTCCACTCATATATTTTATCAAGATCTTCCTGTAACTTGTTACAATCTTCCACATTCTTTACTCTCCTCATAATTTTAGTATCGTCCATAAACATGTTCATGTAACTGTCAATTCCTACTGGCATATCATTAACATAAATCAAAAACATGATGGGACCAAGCACTGACCCTTGTGGAACTCCACTGGTTACCTTCTTCCACTCGGACTTCCTTCCTCTCACCACTGTTCTCATTTCTCTTCCCATTAAGTAATTTTCCATCCATTTTGCTAGTTTATCATTTACTCCTCCAATCTTCTTTAGTTTCCACATCAGTCTATTGTGTGGTACTTTATCAAAGGCCTTTCTCAAGTCCAGGTAGATAGCATCCACCCATCCCTCTCTATGTTGTAGTATGTCAGTCACTCTTGAATAAAAACATAATAAATTGGATACACGATCTTCCTTTTCTGAAACCAAACTGTCTTTCACTCAGAATGTTTTCACTTTCTAGATACTCACTCCACTTAGCTTTAATTACTTCTTCACATACCTTGCACAATATACTAGTCAACGATACTGGTCTATAATTTAGCGGTTCCATTCTACTACCATTCTTATATATAGGCACAATGTCAGCTCTTTTCCACTCTTTCGGGACTAATCCTGTTCGTATGGAGGTTTCCACAATATCAAATATGGGGTTCAACAATTGATCCTTACATTCATTTAGCAACCTCCCAGATATGCCATCAGGCCCCATTGATTTATTAATATCCAGATTGCTTATAATTTTCCTTACATCTTCCTTAGTAACCATGATGTCCTGCATTTGCTTTATTTCCATAGGCCTTCCTCCCATAAAATGCTCCTCCTTTGTAAACACTTTGCAAAAGTTGTCATTCAAAATTTCAGCTATATCTCCAGCATCTTCATATACTTCTTCCCCATTTTTTACCTTTACTATTGCCTCCCTTATATTTAGTTTTCCATTTATGAATTTGTAAAACATTTTGGGTCACTATCACAGTTTTCCACCACCCTCTGTTCATATTCCTTCTGTGCTGTTCTCCTTACTTCAACATATCTATTCCTTGCTGTTTTGTAAACTTCTCTTGATAATACATCACTGTTTTTCTTAAGTTTCTTCCATGCCTTTTCTTTGTTCTTTTTTGCTTCTTCACAATTTCTATTAAACCACTGTTTATTATTTAAAGTCCTCTTTCTGTAATATGGCACAAACTTTTTCACAGCAGAGTTATACAAATCCATAAATTTATCGTATTTCAATTGCATATCCCTTTCCTGGTATACCACGGACCAGTCAATTTCATTAAAGAACTCCCTTATATGGTTATAATTTGCCCTAACATAATTTAATTTTTCCTCCTGCGTTCCACAATCTTATTCGTGCTTAATTCCGTATCCAGCTCAAAGCTTAGGACATCATGATCGCTTCTCCCAAGGGACATTTATGTTCAATTTCCTCTTTTAGAGATGCCCTGGTAAATACCAAATCCAACCTTGCTGCAACATCTTGTCCCCTGCACCTTGTTGGTGATCTCACCCACTGTGTCATCAAGTTATTTGTTGCTACCTTTAACAATTCCTCTGCCCACTCACCACCGTTCACCACTTCGTAGTCTTCCCACACTATTTCTTTACAATTAAAGTCTCCGACTATCATCACTCTATCCTTTCTGATGAGTTCTTGCTTCATTCTGTCTAGAGTATTTCTCATCACCATTTGGTACTGTTCATATTCCCAAGCACTGGTTCTGGGTGGTATGTATACTGTTATAATATTAATGTCCCTCTTGCCATCTGTTATAAGCATACTTATCACTTCCTCATTTCTCTTACTATAGTTCACCTCCTTCACTATCAGATCTTCCTTAGTAAGAACCATTATACCACCACCTCCTTTATTTTTTCTATCATTTCTCCATACTTTGTAGTGTTTTACAACAAACCAGTCTAGCTTTATTTTGGGCCTTAGCTTTGTTTCCACTACACACATTATGTCCGGTTCGTTATTTCTTAGGTAATCCATACATTCTAGCCTCTTAGACAGAAATCCATCTATATTCATGTAAGTCACTTGTATTCCATTCCTAGTCTCTTTCTTCCATGTAATGTCTATTCCGCCTGTTTTATCCACCACTTCTTTAGCCTCCCATTTCTCATCCTCCAAAAACTTGGTCTTTTCCTCCTCTGTTCTTTCGTCATTCCTCTCTTTCACTTCAGTTACAAGCTCTTTCATTTTCATTCTCATCCTGTGACATATTTCTTCTTATGTAAATTGTTTTGGTTTCCTCAGAGTCCTTAAGTTTCCAAGCCCTCCTCAACAAGGCCTCAGCTGCCACCTGAGACTTTAATTTCAATTTTAATGGTCTATTCTTGCCTTCCTCAAAAGCTCCCAATCTCACACTTTCTTCTACCTCAGCATATAAGTCCTCTTCCTCCACAGAGATCTTATTCAGTAAAGACTTAATCCTGTCATTTTCCTTATCCTCCTATCCTGCCAGTTTCTGTTAGTTTCCTCCCTTAATCCTGTTATGATCACACATTTTTCTTTTCAGCAATATCTCTCACCACATACTCATTTTCCTTTAGTGCCTTTACCATTTCACTCTGTAATCACTTTATTTTCCTCTTCCTGCTTTTTCACTATCTCCTAAAGGACCTTTGTACCTCCTGATGTTCATGGTTCACTTCTTTCATCCTGGCATCAATTAGATTAAGGCATTCCTCCTTCCTCAAGTCCCCTTCGGATATTTTCATCTCCATTTCTAGGAGTTTAGCCTTCATCTCTTCACATTGTTTCCTTAGTTGTTGGTTTTCTTTCTCCATCTCTACTTTTTCCTTCAATGTGTGTGTGTGTGTGTATTTACCTAATTGTATTTACCTAATTGTAACATACGGGAAAAGAGCTATGCTCGTGTTGTCCCGTCTCCATATCTATTAATGTCCAGCTTTTTCTTAAAATCATGAATATTCCTTGCGTTGACCACTTCCACGTCTAAACTATTCCATGCTTCCACCCTTCTATGAGGAAGCTATATTTTTCACATCTCTCCTATAAGTGGCCATTTTAGTTTTTCCCATGCCCTCTCGACATTCTTTCATTCCACATACACAGATCTTCCCTATCCATTTTTCCATGCCAATCATCACTCTGTATATTGCTATCAGGTCTCCCTTTCTCTTCTGTTTTCCAGGGTTGGAAGTTGCATTCTTTTCAGTCTGTCTTCATAAGTCAAATCTCTTAAGTCAGGCACCATTTTGTTGCAGCCCTCTGTACTTTCTCTAGTTTCCTTATGTGTTTCTTTAAGTTCGGAGCCCACTGTATTGTTGCATATTCAAGCCTCGGTCTTATCATTGCAGTAATTATTTTCTTCATCATTTCTTCATCTAAATATCTGACGCCACTCTTATGTTCCTCAATAAGTTCAATACTTCTCCAATTATTTTGTTTATATGTCTCTCTGGCGATAGGTCATTGGTAATTGTCACCCCAAGGTCTTTTTCTTCATGACTGGTTTTTATGTCTTCATTTCCTATCTTGTACATACTCCTGATTCTTCTTTCACTCTTGCCAAACTCTATTTTCTTGCATTTTGTCGTGTTGAACTCCATTTGCGTGTGTGTGTGTGTGTGTGTGTGTGTGTGTGTGTGTGTGTGTGTGTGTGTATTTACCTAGTTGTATTGTACAGGGTTCGAGCAGGGCTCATAGTGTCCTGTCACCATATCTCCATTTATCTAATTTTTCCTTAAAGTTATGCACATTATGTGCTGTAACAACTTCATTATCAAATGCATTCCATTTTTCCACCGTTCTGTGTGGAAAACTGTATATTCCAATATCCTTCACACACTGCCTCATCCTGATCTTTTTTTCATGTCCTCTTGTCCTTCCATCATCTTCTGTCAACAGCACCAGGTCTTCTTTGTCTATCTTTTCAATATCATTTACTATCTTATACATTGTTATTAGGTCCCCATGTTCTCTTCTATCTTGTAAGGTTGGCAGTCCCATTTCCTTCAGTTGTTCTTCATATGTGAGGTCCTTTAATTGCGGAACAGTCTTTGTAGCAATCTTCTGTATCCTTTCCAATTTTCTTATATCCTTTTAGGAGCTTGGAGACCATACCACTGCTGCATATTCCAGCCTTGGACGTATCATGCTTGTGGTGATTTTTTTCATCATATCTTTATCCATGTAATGAAATGCCACTCTTATATTAGTCAACATTTTATATGATAGTCCATATATCTTGCTTATGTGTTTTTCGGGTCTCAGATTTTCCTGTATGATCACTCCCAGATCTTTTTCGTCTTTAGTCTTCATTATTCGTTCCTTCCTCTCTCATCAAAAAGTTCCTTTCTGATCTTCTCTTATTCTTTCCTAGTTCCATTATGTGTCATTTTATGGCATTAAACTCCAATTTCCACTTCATGCTCCACTCTTAGATCTTGTTTATATCTTCCTGCAACAGCAGACAGTCTTCTCTGGTTTTGATAACTCTTAGCAGCTTTGCATCATCAGCAAATAAATTTATATAACTGTTTATCCCAACATGAATGTCGTTTACATAAATCTGAAACATAATGGGGGCTAACACTGACCCTTGTGGCACTTGTGTGTGTGTGTGTGTGTGTGTGTGTGATTCACCTCCTCCTCCTCGGTCGTCTGCTGGTCAATGAGCCAGTCTTCCCCATTACAGAGCGAGCTCAGAGCTCATAGACCGATCTTCGGGTAGGACTGAGACCACAACACACACTCCACACACCAAGAAAGCGAGGCCACAACCCCTGAGTTACATCCCATACCTATTTACTGCTAAGTGAACAGGGACTACACATTAAGAGGCTTGCCCATTTGCCTCACTGCTTTCCGAGACTCGAACCTGGACCCTCTCGATTGTGAGTCGAGCGTGCTAACCACTACACTACGCTGGTGTTTGTGTGTGTGTGTGTGTGTGTGTGTGTGTGTGTGTGTGTGTGTGTGTGTGTGTGTGTGTGTGTGTGTGTGTGTGTGTGTGTGTGTGTGTGTGTGTAATAGAAAGATTCAAACCTGTGACTAATCTGTAGAAAATGAACATATGGATGAACATCAGGGTCCACATGATGAGGGACACCAAGACAGGCTCATGCTGGTGGGCTTTGATGTGAACTGTGTAACAAGCCAATGTGGAAAAGAGGCCACCCCCATAAGCTCCCAAGTATATAGGATTGGGCCATCTGCAAAATCAAGACATATTTTCAGTTATTAGAGAGGTGGAAACTAATGATTTTCAGAATCCCAATTTCTATAACTACACTGCCACATTGTTAACTTGAGTAATGGATAAGTGGAAGAACATTCACCAAAATCATATTTTGAGATAGAAACATTCAAATAGGAGAGATTACTATACTAAGTCTACTCTTCATACTGCCTTTAACTCATCAATCTTTAATACACCATATCATATAAATTAAACTTCACACAACACAGATCTGTAAGACAGGATTTATTTTTATTCTATATCTTTCCATTTGTCCCTGTGGCCAAGCTATTCCTGCTATCACCATGATGAGGATGATGATGACTGCAACAGCTACAACAGTGATGATGGTTTCAAAATACAGAATTACCTTTTATTATTGCAGCACACACAACTCACCTGATGGGATGCTTGAGTCGGTGGTGTTGGCGAGCCATCACAGTGAGGGTCACAAGGAATACTGGCAGTCCTGTCATCCACTGGTGGTGAGGCAACATAAAAACACACAGAAGCTGCAAATATGATGGAAGTTCATGTTTTCATATAATAAATGCATGCACAGCTGTATGAAGGCATGAGATGGTTATGAGAGCAAAGACAAAGGAGAAAGTAAACAACTTTAGGTATCTGGCGATAATGTTATGTAAACATAATATGCATAGAAAAATAAGACAGGGGTGTGGGATCACTTAGAGGATCATGAAAGGGAAAAATGTGTATGGATGTATAGAAAAGTATTGGGAATATTCTGCCAAGAATGACATATGGATTGGAGCTGGATATGGAAGAGAGTACAAGTTCATCACACCTTCAGATTGATTTTTCATTGTTTCTAAGCTGCCCCCTAAGGGGATATCATACATCCACTCACAGCCAATATAAAAAGTACCCTTATTCATAATTAAACAAACTATTCCTTAATGCCAAACTTTTTTACATGATCTAATGTCTTCTGAAGACCAAGAAAAGACTTCAATATATCCAATCAGATCTACATGCAAGATAAAAAATATAGTAAGAGATGCAATGTCATGAATTCTTTTCCGAGATCATTTTGAAATATTCAGAAAAAGAATGTAATTTGAATGTAACCTAAAACTACACACTGCTTCCCAACAGTGACAGGGAAGAGGTAGTGTAAGGGCATATTTCAAGCTCTACAGCAAGCAAACCCACTGCAATATGGAGTTGATATAAAAAGAAAGAGTGATACTTACAATTCCTATATAGAATATTGTGAATGGAGTGAAGAGTTGTATTAACCAAGGCCAGCACGGAGACTCTAGTGTTTTACTCTGTTCATACTGTCTAGTCCACCTGTCAATCCACCGGCGGCAGTCAGGAGAGCTGGAAAGGTGAGATATACAAGAGGAAAGAAAGCACAATCAAATTACATACATCAAGCATGTAAATACAATCATGTTAATTGGAGAAAGGTTTCTGATACACAAATAGAAGAGTAACTGAAAATAATAAATAATAAATACCCAGATTTTGTATATACAGGTAACTCTCGATTTATGCGATAGATGCGTTCCAAGAGGCATCGCGTATATCAAAATTCGCGTAAAACAAATATGTAATTCTCATAAGAAACAATAGATAATAGGGGGGATGCGGGATGTGGTCCACAAAAATTTGTAAAATATACTCAATTTATTTGGCTAAATTAACATGTTTTTATTATTTACCATTCTAAAAACTAGAAGTGTATAAAAAGTAAAGGAAAAAGCAAGAAATAATAAAAGAAAGCAGAAAATAATAAGAGAAAACAACAAAACAACGAATATGTAAACAAAATACTCACTGCGTCACTGCCTTCACTACTGTCAGTCACCATCTTCCTCTATTGCCTGCTATAATGGATATCATATCTTAGTATTCATATACGCTCATGCCATGAGGATAACCTCGACTCTGTGGCACTGAGTGATAGTGAATTACTAATGAAATACAGTGGTATTTCATTAGTAATTCATCGCTCAGTGCCACAGAGTCGAGGTTATCCTCATGGCATGAGCGTATATGAATACTAAGATATGATATCCATTGTAGCAGGCAATAGAGGAATGGAAACAAATATCGTGATGAAAGCAACACGCAAGCTAAAAGGGTCACAAGAAGAAGAAAAAGTGGCCGAGTCGCCGCAAGTCTCCGCCTCGTCTGAGGCTGATCTCATCTCTGCTTTATTTTTTGGCATTCCATGTAAGATTTCACTTTATGCATTACAAAACAATCCTTTCTTGGGGGCAAGGTTTGTAAAAAGCTAGTAGAAATGTTGTTTTGTGAACATAAATGCATATATAAGACAGTAACACCCCAGCAACCTGAGAGCAACCTGATATCAACTTCGTTACTGTCCCTCCAAGCGTTCATGGATGCCATTTTGCAGCAGGAGGTTGCTCTGACGTTGTTAAAGTTTCTTGGATCCAGCTCCTGGTAGCCAATGAGCACTTTTAGGTGAGCTACCAACCTCCACCGCCAACAGCAATGAATCTTTGTGGATGCTATTTTTCGAAGATTGGTATGTGAGCAGGAGGTTGCTATGGAGGTTGTCTGTACCAACATAGACAACAACCTGCTTCTTGGACCCGGCCACGGAGCTCCCACCTATCGGCCAGCTATGGAACTCTCTGGCACGCAGTTTGAAATTGCGTCTGGCGCTCAGTTTGAAAATGCGGTTGGGCCAAATCGTGTATAAGCAAACCGATCACGCAAATTGAATTAATAATAATATTTTTTCGGTCGCATTATAACAAAAACGTGTAAATCAAACACTCGTAAATCGAGAGTTACCTGTATCCCATTTGATGAGGAGAGCAAAGACTCCATGGTCACATACTGTAAACATGACAATATATACATGAAGATGTAACCAATCCCTTTTGGTGGTTGTTTTTGTGACATGGAGAGAATGAGTGTAAGTTTGTTTGAAATGTGTAAGAATGCATCATCATCATCATCATCATCATAATAATAATAATAATAGAAAAAAAAATAATAATAATGACTGATGATAATGATAATGAATAGTTTATTGAGAGAAGAATTATAGCAAAGTGGATGAAAATCTATGGAGTCATAATGATTCCTTGAGATTTATGCAACTTGTACTTAAGGAAAGCAAAAAACTATACATTTAAAATCATACTGAGGGAAAGTATGATAAACAGGAGTAGCATACTAGTGGAGTGTGCGAATATGAATGGTGTTTGAGGGAGGAGTGAAAGTTCTATGGTGGAGAGGTATGACATGAGTTACTGGTCAGGAAAATATGCTACTGATATTTATATGTCCTGGCCATAGCTGGGATGAGATCCTGAGGTCCATATATTTCCTGGGTGATCTAGAAGGCTGACACCAAAACTTTTGTAAGGCCTTGTTAAAGATGTCTCTCAGAGAGAGAGAGAGAGAGAGAGAGAGAGAGAGAGAGAGAGAGAGAGAGAGAGAGAGAGAGAGAGAGAGAGAGAGAGAGAGAGAAAAATAGTTAAGTGCCTCATGTCAACATCTGAAGACAGCATGTAGTGAATGTGTCCTCCTTATAATATTTCTGATATCATATTGTGATCTGACCACTGGTTGGTAAAGAAAGTTGCCAATATGGGACACTAACACAGAAATCGATGCATGGGCCACTTGGGCAGGGGTGAAGCCGGCTGCATTGGAGGTAGAGAGGAGATGCTCAGCTCCAGGATACACCAATACCCAGCACACTCCAGACACTCCTCCAGCAGCACCACAGTGCACCACTGTATTGCCTTCAGAGTCCACCTTGGTTCTATTCACTCTGTTATGATTAAGGTGTTACATATATGTAGAGAGAGAGAGAGAGAGAGAGAGAGAGAGAGAGAGAGAGAGAGAGAGAGAGAGAGAGAGAGAGAGAGAGAGAGAGAGACAGAGATTTTACAAAATGAAAATAAGTTGAAAATAATTAAGAATATTGATGATTATTTCTTGGCTAGTATCATTCATTCATTCATGAATTTTATGCAAACAAGAAAGAAAACACACACACACACACACACACACACACACACACACACACACACACACACACATATATATATATATATATATATATATATATATATATATATATATATATATATATATATATATATATATATATATATATATATATATATATATATATATATATATATATAATCATGTAATTTCATTCAGGTTGCAATTTGTGCACATAAAAATATTGCATTAAAAAAGAAGAACCAATAGATCAAAATAGAAATATCTATGGCTGGGAGTCAAACTGCAATTGACAACACAAAGTTGCCATCATTGTGACAGATATAAAACTGGAATTGGGACTGGATGTGAAAAAAGAGGTACTGGAGATGGGAGAGAGACTTTAACATAATACTTTTTAGTTTTGACGAGGTATTCCACTAGAGAGAGGTGTCCACAGGAGGCAGCAATGTGCAGAGGAGTGCAGCCTTGGGCATCTTCAGCTTCAAGATTAACTTCACACACCTCTGCCAGGTACTGCACCAGCAACCTGCCCACAAACAAGTCTTACATTCTACATTTTCTTGTGTTGGCAGTTTACATCTCAATGGCAAATATAACTTTTGCTTACTATTTGTGCTGCATTTCATTCTGGACTGAGTAAAGAAAAAGGGTGAAGGACATTGATAGCAACATACGGGGAACCAGCGATAGCAGCACAGTGAATGGCAACCCTCCCAGCGCCATCAGTCACCATGGGATCGCCTCCATGCTTCAGCAGCACCACAACCATGTTAAGCAATCCTCTACAGCAGGCTACATGTACAGCAGTCTCCCCTGTAAAGAGAAACTACAAATTAGTTCTCACTCAATACTGATTTGTTGATATTTCTTATCATTAGAATTATTTCTAACAGTAAAGTGAATGTCCTAGTTGTACACTCTACATCTTGCACATTATTTTAAGAATTCCCTCTCATACTCTTTAATTTCATTCATAAGGAAACAGTTTCTGATACAGACCACACAGCATTCAAAATAGCCTACCTGATTGTGCCCTGACATTTGGATCACTTCCATACTGTAGCAACAGCCTCACGACGTGCAGGTTTCCAACCATCACTGCTTTTTGAAGAGCTGTTCTCCCATCATATCCTATAAAGATAATTGTATTAATTAATCATCTCAAAAAGTAGAACAGAGAAGAAGTGTGGATAGAAATAATATTAAAAGAAGCTGATATTGGGAGTGACTATAGGAAAAGTACATCAAGAGAGTAAGTAACATGTAATAAAATACATTAATATACTTTAGATTAACAAAAGAATATATACATACATCAAAGCGCTGTATTTGTTTCTAGGAGTCAACATGATACACAAGTCTAAAAAAAAAAAAGATAATCTGAAGATATGGTAGATTTTGCCCCACTATGCTCTGATATCACCTATTTCAACTGTTATGTAGATAATTGGGATGTAGGTTGCATGACAAATGGACAACACCCTTCATGTTAGTTCAAAGATTCATTCTAGACCATAAATTATGAAGCATCCTTACACAACATCATATATAAGATTTCATTTGTTTGTTTGAAATCATTCAAAGATACTTTGAACACTGAGCAACCATCTGTTTCTAGAATTCAGTAAACATATAACTGCAGTAACTCCTGTGTGACACTAAATAAGTTTTCTGCATACCATGTTGTCTCTGCCTTCAGTTTTACAATCAATACACTTTACTCACCTGTTGTATCAATAACGGCTGGATTTTGTTTTATGGTTGCCTCTAAGGAAGGTATTGGCAGCGACATCACCAAGTCCGCAAAGTTGTTTAGTACACTTGCTGTCATTGCTGCCATTTTTCTTTTGATATTACAGACCCAATACCTAACAAATGAAAAAGGATAAAAGAATATATATATATATATATATATATATATATATATATATATATATATATATATATATATATATATATATATATATATATATATATATATATATATAACAATGTGGAACAGGTGGGTTGGTGGGTGATGGAAAGAAACTCAGGAGTAGCAGGAGTATTTTATTTCTCCCATAAATAAAATACTCCTGCTACTCCTGAGTTTCTTTCCATCACCATCATATATATATATATATATATATATATATATATATATATATATATATATATATATATATATATATATATATATATATATATATATATATATATATATATATATATATATATATATATATATATATATATATATATATATATATATATATATATATATATATATATATATATATATATATATATATATATATATATATATATATATATATATATATATATATATATATATATATATATATATATATATATATATATATATATATATATATATATATATATATATATATATATATATATATATATATATATATATATATATATATATATATATATATATATATATATATATATATATATATATATATATATATATATATATATATATATATATATATATATATATATATATATATATATATATATATATATATATATATATATATATATATATATATATATATATATATATATATATATATATATATATATATATATATATATATATATATATATATATATATATATATATATATATATATATATATATATATATATATATATATATATATATATATATATATATATATATATATATATATATATATATATATATATATATATATATATATATATATATATAAAGTAAGGCATTCTGTGGCTCTCCTGCATACTTGATTCCTGAAGGGCAGAACACTTTTGAAAAAGGCATGGAAGAGTGTAGGGAGTATTATTAGTGTAGGTAAGGATACGCCAAGAGATTTGGTTAAGATGATGGATGAATAATACAAAATGGATAGAACCAAGAGCAACTGAAGTGAATTTTTATTAGACTTAGGAAATTAACAGACTGTCCATAACAACAACAATAGATTGATCAGAAAAAAAACTTGAGCAGAAGTTAGAGAGAAGGATAGAAGCTGTAGTAGGTTAGTTTGGATATCAAAGCTTTGTACCATACTCAACAAAAAGCTTTTGATATGTCTAAAGCAGTGGTACCCAAACTTTTCCTGAGTCAGTACCATTTGGGGGTCCTGTGCAGTCCCTGTGTACCACCTGGTTTCAGTAAAACTCAATCCTAGCAAATATCAATTTGTTCCCAAGCAGAAAACACAAATGAACTAACAACAACACCAGCTGATTGATGACAGATCTTGTGTAAGGAAATAAAAAATTTTCTCTGAGAAATGAATGAATTTAACAAAAAAATTGCATATCATCCCAAAAGTGCTTATGTACCATCTGGAAGGCATTTGCGTACCATTACTGGTATGCGTACCACTGGCTAGGAGTCACTGGTCTAATGCAGTAGTGAGTTTCACTGTAATCCCTAGAAGTGAATGACCAAGATTCAGTAAGGAAAGCCAGATCACCAGTAGAGTGGCCTTAAAATGAAACCCATACTTGTGATCAGACATAAGCTTGTGAAATGATATATGTTTAAGAATCTTCCTGATGAGGATAGATTAAAAAATAAATTAGAAAAGCAGAAAATCAAAGCAATGAGACAATAGTTTGAGAAATTAGAGTGCAACAGGTTGAATGTAGGGAAACTTCCAGCAAGATGGGAAGGCAAATGTAGATAAAGAGTTGAAAAAAATTGACCAGGCAAGGTGGAAGCACTGAAACACAGTTATGGAGAGCAATAGGAGGGAGCCTATCAAGTCCATAAGCCTTCTGAGAGTTAAGGCCGGCTAGGGCATGGAAAAAATATTACTGCACAGGATCTCAATGATTACCATAAACTAGTTGGAGGAGCAGAAATTAATGGATAAGAAAAGTTGATGGGGATGTCAAGACACTAACAGGGTTGATATCAGAAGAGCAGTCTGACTCTAAGATGGGTGTTCCAATGCACTGATGAATAACTACAGTACAATGTTTGTTCTTTACAAGACTGTCAATAACCATGTAAGGGTTATAGTTAGTAATGCTGTTGTGGGGATATTATGTAACATAGTTATGACAAGATATAGCTAACTACTGTGATTGAGTATCCTAACTGTCACAACTTGCATGCCAAGACATTTTGGGAAAAATATGCAATTTTACTGAAAAATCATTATCATGTTAATTGAAAACATGTGAAATTCACCAGAGCAAACAAAATAATCTAAGCTTAAAAAAATAAAATAAAATACATAAAATAAAAATAAACAAATAAATAAATAAAATAGCTAAATAAATAAAAAAAAATAAAAAAATAAATAAAATATACAAAATAAATAAATAAAAAATAAAATATAAATAAAAATGGAACTTTATGAAAATCTACCTAAAATATCATTGTTACTGTACCTCATTCTCAGTAATAACCTGGGGTGGGCATAATAGCAAAAAATAAACAAATAAACAAATTAAAAAAAAATAAATAAAAATAAATAAATGAAAAAAATAAATAAATAAACAAATATCATAATAACTGATAAATCAACAACAACAGACTTATAGATGGTAACTGGTATTAATAGATAACTAGTGACAAATCTATTGTCTGATAACCAATAAATTGATAAGCAAAAAGTTTTTATGATAACAATAACAATAATAGTATTAAAAAATAACTTCAATGTTTTTCCTATCTCTTCACTGATGAATAAGTACCATTTCAAATAACCTAACTACATTTGACTTTGAAAGTTAACCTATTCAGTACTATGATACACTTTCATATTCATTCTGTTTACTATTTAGTGATTTTATACAGCTTCAGAAACTTAGTGGGGATTGAATAAAGACTCTGGCCATTCATCTTCCAAATCCATAAACCCTCCCTAATGTAAATGAAATTGTCTAATAACGCCCAAAAACTCATGGTAAAAATATGTCCCAGCACTGAAGGGATTAAAAACCAGTAAACTCATGCTAAAAAAAAATAAATAAATAAAAAAAAAATAAATAAAAAAATAAATAAATTGACTTTTGCTAGTTTGGATTGATGGTTACTATTGGTCCTTGTCAGTAGCACATGACGTGACTGCATGTTGTGGTAGTATGATCACTGTACTTCACGTCTATGAAATAACTTTTGTGCGCTCAGCTATTACCAACTCATATAGATGCTTCTGAAAATCAACACATTATGTCAAAAGCTGAGTTAGATTCGGTTTAAATTTTGTTAATTAGTTTCGGGTTAGGTTAATTTAGATGAACTTAATTTGATTTAGTTGATCAGGGATACCAAAATAGACCAAATTTGGCATTTCCTGGAAAAGTCTAAGGAGACAAACAATCATATTTGTCACAGGAAGGAAATGTAAATATTTATGCTAGTTAACATAACATAACATAACATAACATAAATAATAGGATAACAAAGGGCCACCAGGGCCCATCTAGGTTATCCTGTATCAGTCGCACAGCGACCTCGTCATCAGTACTTAAAGATACACTTACAAGTACACAATACATTATATACTAATTCTAAATATTTGGCCCATTAACAGGGCTAAGTCCTGCAGCGAAATCCTCTACAATTTGTGGTCCCCATACATGGGGATCATGTCTTGTTTAACTATAGTAAATTTCTTATAAAAACTATCATGCAGTGCTATACATAATTATAAATCTAATAAATTTAAGTGCTTATCTAATCTGTTTTTAAACATTGTCAAACTAGTGCTATTTACAACCGTCTCTGGCAATGCATTCCAGAAGTCTACCACCCTATGACTAAAGAAATATTTTCTTATATCTAACCTGCAGCCTTGCTTTCTAATCTTCCTGCCATGATTTCTAGTCCTATTTCCTCCTCTAAGGTAAAGAAAGATCTCACATCTATGTAGTTTGTATCTGAGAACATTTTAAATAACTCTATCATATCCCTCTTATACATCTCCTCTCAAATGAAAACATGTTTAATTCCTTTAATCTATCTCTATACTCCAGGCGCTTTAATGCTGGTATCATCCTAGTTGCTCTTCTCTGAACTGCTTCTAACATGTTGATATCCTGCCTATAGTGGGTGACCAGGCCTGTATGCAATACTCTAAATGGGGCCTAACATAGGAATTATATAAGCTACGCACCACTTCCTTACTTTTATAACTAACATTTCTATTTATAAAACCCAGGATCCTATTTGCCCTATTTCTTGCTTCTAAACATTGCTTTGAAAATTTCATAGTCCTGTCTATCACTACTCCTAAATCCTTTCCTTCCTCTACTGCCTCTAGCCAACATCCCTCCATCTCATAGTTAAAGTTTGTGTTGTCTTTACCTAAATGCATAACCTGACACTTTTAGAATTAAACTCCATCTGCCACCTGTCTGCCCATGCTATCAGCCTGTCCAGGTCTCGTTGTATTCTGTAATTGTCCTTTTCACCCTGTACTGCACATGCTATCTTAGTATCATCTGCAAACTTTGATACTTTGCTACTAATTCCTATATCTAAATCGTTAATGTACACCAAGAAAAGAAGAGGTCCTAGCACTGATCCTTGGGGTACCCCACTAACCACTTCCTTCCACTCAGACATTGCCCCATTTAATACTACTCTCTGTTTCCTATCAGAAAGCCATTCACTAATCCAATCAACTAACCTACCCCTATCCCATGTAGTCTCAATTTGTACACTAGCCTCCTATGCGGTACCTTATCAAATGCCTTGCTAAAATCTAGATATATAACATCTATGCTATTTCCATCATCTAACTCCTTGGTAATATATTCTAAGATATCGAGCAAATTTGTAAGACAGGACCTCCCTGATCTAAAGCCATGTTGGGTATCTCTAATTAATCTATTCTCATTTAAATGCTCCCAAATACTACCCTTAATGATTTTCTCTAGTATCTTACATACTATACTAGTTAAACTGATCGGTCTATAATTATTCGCATCATCCTTCCTACCTTTTTAAATATTGGAGTAACATTAGCTAACTTCCAGTCCTGAGGTATCTCAGCAAACCTAAGTGATCTTTCAAAGATTAACTTAAGTGCTTCAGAAATACTGTCTACACCCTCCCTAAGTACTCTGGCATGTAGCTCATCAGGACCACTAGCTTTCCTATCGTCTAGTTCAAGAATAAATTTCCTAATAATTCCCGGTTTTATATCAATATTTTCTAAAGCTCTTAAACTACTCGTCACACTGTTTGTAACAGGATTTCCTATTCTTTCCCTAGTAAATACTGAAGAAAATTGTTCATTCAATAATTCTACTATGTCTTCATTTTGATCCACTACTACACCATCTTTTCTGAGTGGTCCAATCCTATCCTTATTTCTTTTATCACTGACCTTGTAATAACTATATAATTTTTTGGGATCTTTACTCCCAGCTCTAGCTAGTTTTATCTCTAGTTTGAAACCAAAAGTAATGACAATACCGATGAATTGATAAACGCGGGAAAAAGCGATCAAACAACCAATAATTTTACATTGTTATCGTGATGAATTAGCAAGATAGTTTGTCACCCACCTATTGGTAATAATTAATATTACACCAGTCTACCATTATGTGTTGCCTAGCAAAATAGCATCTTACTGTCAAGCACAAGTCTTGTAGGGAGTGTTGTTAGGGGCTACAGTATTTACACCACGTAATCCATCAAGCACCAGTCTTGTAGTGTTGTTTGAGGTTGTATATTACACCACATTATCCATCGCTGTAAAAAAAAAAAAAAAAAAGAAATCCAAAGTTTCATTTGGACAACTTTTCGTCCTTCTATAGGTGTGAAGACCAAACCATCACACACTCACTGCTGCAACCTTCCTTCAGGTGACAGATCAGAGTAGCCAGTCTACCAATCACTTACCTCCTCCGAGACTAAACTCCCGCAAAAAAAGCAGTTTACTGATGCTTATCTACTGCCCGGACACTGAGGCAAGGAGTGCCAAGTGAGGCAGAAAAGGTCAACAAAACAACCGCGTCGCCACCCACTGTGATCGCCCAGCCGCCGACACTCTACACTTCCACACTTGATCTTGATCTTGATGCTACAGGTGGCTCGGGATCGCTCCAGAGCCAGGCCTTTGGATCGGATGCTCCTGTAGAGGACAAAAAAGACAAAACAGAAAAAAAAGTAGCATTTCTCTTCGTTAATGATCCCTACACCTCACTCGCCACATTCTTTCCAGATACTCCTTCACAGCCTACATAATTCTTTCACTCGTCTCTCTACACAGTCCCAGCAGCAACACCATCCATTCCCTTCCTGTCTTCTCCACTCTTTCATTCTTATTATGCCCTAATTCATTCAAGATCACTTGCATCATCTCATGCCTGTCTCTCTCATACTTCTCACACTCCAGCATGACATGCTCCACCGTCTCGTCCTCCCCCATGTCACACATCTGGCACACCTTGCTGCGGGACTCAGACCACCTGTAGTTCCTTGCATTCACATCCATACACTGTGCCCTAGCTTGGAAGAGAAGGTCACCACCCAGGCTGCCATCATACCACCTTTCATACATCGGGGCTTCCTTTTCCTTGTACCATTCCAGGATACTCTTTCGTTCCATCCCATTCTTCCATATATTCAGTCCCACCCACTTCACCTCTGTCTATCTCTCTTCCATTTCCTTGCATCCCATTCAGTTCCTACCCTGCCTCCTCTTGTCACGATCCATTCACATTCACTTTGATTCCTCCCCTCCCAGCCATTCTCATCCCCCATACCACTTGTAAACCACTCCTCTCTGTCATTCTCATGCACCTCTTCCTCCACTGACTCCCACTTTCATTCCACAGGTATACCTTCCTCACTATTCTTTCCTCATCCATTCTTTCCAGCCTGACCTTGTATCTAAGTGTGGCTTTAACTAGTCTTTCCCTAAAGGTGCTCCATCCCATATCCCCTCTCAAAGCTTCTACTGCTGTGTACCTTGGAGCATTCAGTGCCATTCTACCTATTCTATTTTGTCCCACTTCTAGCTTGTCAATTTCACTTTCATTCCATGCAATCACATCCATACAATACATTATGCTGGGCACCGCCACACTCTTCCACACCTCTCTCAGCACATCATATTTGCTTGCTCTCATTCTTGCTGCACTCCCCAGTCGTCCTACCCACTGATTCAATAAACCTAACTTTTAATTCTTTGTCTTTTCACACCCACTTGGACTCACCCACATCCCCAAGTACTTATATTCTTGTGCCTGATTCCTCTCATTCTCTCCAGTTTTCCATACTGCATTGCTTTCATCCTCAGACCTATTCACTACCATCACCTTGATTGATTGATTGATACATTTCTTGTTGAATTAATAAATAATTACAACAAAGGAGGAGGATGGGCCTTGCCAACCCCCCCCTGGGCAAAGACTTAAGGTTAAAGTATCACAAAAATAACTCTGGACAGTATACACAACAAGAATACAAGTATTTGAATAAATAAATACACATATTGCACACCTTATTGCCTAAGACATCCTACAGTCTGGGAGCAAACTGATGATATTCCTGAGTATATCCTGAGGGTGGCAGAGTCTAGGAGATGGTCAATGAGGCTGTACAAGTCATGCTGACCTTGTGGCCTAAATTTAGCAATGAGAGGACATTCCATGATATAGTGATGCAGAGTGTGTCCCTTGGTGCAGCACACAGCACACACACACACCAGGAGAAGCACTGACTTCCCAAAAGTATTTGTAGCCTAATCTGAGCCTCATTGCCACCCTGTCATGTGATGCAGTGTGTCTCCCGTAGGTGTAAGCACAGCTCTGGGAGACACGTGCATAGTGAAGACTAGTGCTACTGCCCCTATGGCAACAAAGCTCCAACTGATCACTAATGCTACTTTGTACAAAGTCCTTAATGCTACTCTTAACATAACCCAGAGTGTACTCAGTGCCAGGGTCCACTGTGTCATCTTGTAGGGCACACTGAGCAAGGTGGTCTGCTTTTTCATTTAAAGGATACCCACATGAGAGGGTATCCAGATGAAATGGACCGTGGCACCAGCACCTTCTAGGGCGTGGATGAGATCAAGACACTTATTAACTAGATCACAGTCCATGGGGAGGTGGATTGAAGGGCGTACAATGCAGCCTGACTGTCAATAAAGAAATATACATTCTTATGGAGGCGCCACAATGTGGAGCGCCTCCAGTACAGCATACAGTTCTGCTCTAGTGGAAGACATGGGTGCAGGGAGCCGCCTGGAAACCTCAGTGTCAGTGTAGAGACTGGCAGAGATGTAGTCACGGATGAACAGCCCACATCCAGACCTGCTGCCATTGACTGACCCATCACAATAAACATGAATAGCCTGAACGTGTGGGTACTTGGACAATTTAGTCATGAACATGTCTTGCAGCACATGAGGGAGCCAGTCCCTCTTGGGCTGATGCAGTGAGTGAATATCAACACTGACACGGTGAGGGTTCCAGGCGGGTTGCAGCGGTGACATAACAACGTTAATACAAGCCTCGGCTACACCTACACTTGTCAGTACTCCCAAGATCTTCCTGAGGTATGGTGTTGTAGGAGTGCGAGGATCATGATACAGGGGGTCAGTGATCCCTTTAGAGAGTCAGAGCCTGTGCATGGCATCCGACTAATTGTGCGACAAGTCATTTCCTGTACCCTACACATAATACTCGGCAGGTGCAGTTCAGCTCTGAGGACTTCAATCCGTGCAGTCCTGGGGCATCCCAAGATTATCCGCATGGCTTCATTCTGTACAAGCTCCAGGGGACAGAGTTGGGTGGCACTAAACTGTATTAAAACAGGGGCGGCATAATCAATAAGGGACTGTATGACAGATATATAGAACATTCTTAGGACTGGAATGCCCACCCCCAGGCCCCTGTTGGCTAGCAGCCAAAGTGGTGCTAGCCGTGGCAGACAGAGGTCTCGAACATAGTGGAAGGCTTGAAGAGACTTCCTAAACCTTATCTGAACACCCAGGTACTTGTGTATGTGAACTCTAGGGATGGGAATGTTATTTACAGTGGGCAGCCGAGAGACCTTCCCTTTAGCTTGAAATTTTGTTTTACATTCATTAATCACTAGTCCCATTTGGACACAATGCTGCCAGCTGTGACAAAGCAACCTGGAGAATCCTGGGTGTGGGGCATTGGAGGAGTAAGTCATCAGCATAGATGAGGACCTGGGTGTCCTGCAGAAAGGAACAGCGTGCAATTTTGTCCATTAAAACATTGAAAAGCATTGGACTAAGGACTCCACCCTGTGGTGTTCCAAGCTCAAAAACTTCCTCAGAGGAGACTGCACCTTGAAACCAAACCTGTGCTGTTCTATTGTACAAATAGTCCCTGATCCATCCTAATAATCTACCTTTGACACCTTTGAGAATGAGTTCCTCCATAATAACATCTTTGTTGGCCCTGTCAAAGGCACCCTTGAGATCAACGAAAGCTCTGCAGGTAGCATCCTTATTTATAAGACACTCAACAAAACAATGACTTGTAGAGTGACCTTTTAGGAAGCCATGTACATTGCCAGAGAGTACATGGCCCACCTTGTATATAAGTCTGTTCAATATTACCCGTTCCATCATCTTACACAGACAGCTGGTGAGAGAAATAGGGCGAAAGGTGCCATCACCTTTGGGTATTGGGATGACGATGGCTGTTTTCAAGAGCGGGAAGCTTGCCTGCAGTGAAAGACATGTTAAATAAATCCAAGATAGGGTTGTCTACCTTTACCTCCAGGAGAGCATTGAGGATATCATAGGTGATGCCATCCTTGCCAGGAGCTGTTGACTTGCCCAACTTGACTGCCGAGAGGAGTTCGTCATGCGTGATAGGCACACAGGTGTCGTCCAGCAGAGGAACACTGTGGCAAAGCAACTCCATCCTTCGTGGTCTTTGCTGATCAAGCGCCTCCTGGTGTTCCACAGGAAGGCCAGAGAAGGATGAGGCTTCCTTCCACTGCAAGACGAGTTCTCGTGCCCTGCCTGCAGGATCAGGGTCACACACCTGCCGTCTGGACTTGCCCCGGACGCTGTTGACATGGTGCCACACCTCCCAGAGGGACCGTGTCCTGCGCACCTTGTCCAGGAAGGAGACCCAGTACTTCTTCCTTTCCTGCTGCCGCAGATCCGTGAGGTGTCGAGCCACGGTAACCATGGCATCCCGTGACTCTGTGTCTGCTGGGTTGAGCTGCCAACGTCTCTGGTAGGCAGCGAGCGTCTGTTGGCAGTTCAGAATGACAGGGTTGGTAGCGTAAGTCCAGCGGCGTGGAGCATGGGCCCTTGCTGGAACCCTTGGAGTTGCAATAAATCCCTCGATGGTGTGCAGGAGTCCGTCGTACAGTGCCTCTGCATCAGAAAAGGAGCCCTTCCTAGCTGGCTCATTCACTCCTCCAATAGCTTTCCAGTACTTTTCTATCTCTCTAATCATTTCCTCTCTTTCCCTAATTCTCCTTCCATTCACTACTAACTCTTCTACATGGTCTACTTTATTACCTTCCTCTCCTCTTAAAAATTTATACCATTCCCTACCTCCTTCTTCACCCTTTCTTCTAAGTTCCTCAATAATTTTCCTCTCCCCATTCCCTCTGGCCCTCCTGATTAATGCCTTCACCTCTTGCTGTTTACTACTATACTCTTCCCACATTCTATCATACTCTATTCTCTCTACCTCACTGTTTTGTCTGTACCTTCTAAGGCTCCTACATCTCCTATTCAGTTGCCTTCTTTCCTTCCTCGCCCTGTCTATCTCTTTGTTCCACCACCTCTTCCTTTTCCTTTCCCTCCCTTTACCTCTTGGTTCTATCCTACCAATACTCTCTTCTGCAGCTATGGTTAGTTTCCTAACTAAACCCCTATTACACTCATCCACTCCTCTCTCTGTCTGTGGCCTATTCTCACCAGTCTTCCATTCCATCTTCTCTATTGCTTCTCTAAAACTATCCCAGTCTGCCTCTCTAACTTTCCACCTTCCCTTCCCCTGTGTAGTCCCTTTCACCTTCTCCTTCACACACTCATACTCCAATACCATAACATTATGGTCACTCGCTACATCAATCTTTCTCTCCTCATCCACCCACATGCCTTTCACTCGTTCCCTCGCTTTGTCGTTAACCACCATGTAGTCAATGACAGATTCACTTTCCTTTCCACACCATGTCACTCTACCCTCTGCCATGGTCACATTCAAAATCTCAAGCTCATTCATCTCCACAAAATCTAATAGCAATTGTCCATTCTCATTTACTTCCTCACCCAATACCTATATGACCATTCATGTCCCCCATCACAATTACTCTTTCATTCTTATTCTCTTGTACCAGCCTTTCAACAATCCTATATTTTCTTTCATTCTCAGCTCTCGCTTCTGCTCTTTCAACGGTCATGTAGCACATTTATTTTCTCTGTCCCTACCTACCTTATACTCTAATCTCACTGCCATAACATCCTCACTCATCTCACACTCCCTTACGTCTATCTCCTCTATGTCCATGCCTACATCTAATCTTACCATTACTCCAACCCCTCCCCCCTTCCTCTGTTGCTTACTCTTACCTTTACCTATCATTCTGAAACTCTGACTCCAGCTCTAATCTCTCTTTTAGCTGGGTTTCAGTTACACAGACTACCTCTACATTTCATACATTCATTTCCCTGCTGAGGTCTTCCATTTTTCCAACATCCCATCCTCTCACATTCACACATCCTATCCTCAGACATCCTTTCTCTCTCGTCAGTCACTCCCTTTCACACTCCTGTGACTGTGACTCCAATCACATCGGCATTCGGCGCCGTGCTCGGCCCAGCGGCCAGCGCATCCCTCCATCACAGCCACAGGACTTGTTGGCACTTGTTGCTACTTATGCCGAGGAGAATGTGCGTACAATGTGTTTTTTGACTTTCATCAACCAAAACACATGATTAACAACATTCAACTTAAGCTGCCGAACACGCACACCACACACACACACACACACACACCGTGTAGTGTAGTGGTTAATTAGCACGCTCGACTCACAATCGAGAGGCCCGGGTTCGAGTCCCGGAAAGCAACGAGGCAAATGGGCAAGCCTCTTAATGTGTGGCCCCTGTTCACCTAGCAGTAAAAATAGGTACGGGATGTAACTCGAGGGGTTGTGGCGTCGCTTTCCCGTTGTGTGTTGTGTGTGATGTGGTCTCAGTCCTACCCCATTACGGAGCTCTAAGCTCGCTCCGTAATGGAGAAGACTGGCTGGGTGACCAGCAGACGACCGAGGTGAACACACACACACACACACACACACACACACACACACACTCCACCAGTATTTCAATCCACTAAACAATATTAAAAATATTAAATGCTTCAATAAAACTTTGAGATAGCGGTTCATATTGATAAAATATATAATATCAGGTAAGTACCGCGACCAATTTATCTCGAAAGAGTTCGGCCATGAACCTGTCAGAGCCTCAACTTGCTGTAAGGCATTTTAGGCCATAAGACGTTTAGACCCTTAAGACATAATCTATAGACAGAAAGAGGTTTAGGCCCTAGGAACCTTTAGGCTGTGATCCAACATGTTCAGCCCGAAGGAACACATAAATATGTTTATTCTATCTCTACCCTATTACGTACTTTTGCGGCCAATACTACTACTATACGCACTACTACTACTACTACTACTACTACTACTACTACTACTACTACTGCTGCTGCTGCTGCTGCTACTACTTCTATGTATTACTGCTACTACTACTACTACTACTACTACTACTACTACTACTACTACTACTACTACCACTACTACTACTACTACTACTACTACTCTCTCTCTCTCTCTCTCTCTCTCTCTCTCTCTCTCTCTCTCTCTCTCTCTCTCTCTCTCTCGGTGATCACCATGCAAAAACAACAACAAAAAAGTGTTTACACGTTATATGTAAGTCTTTACAAAGTATGCAGGTTGCAGTTAAATCAAACGTTCTAAGTGATTTCATTAGTTTAATTATTAAATAACTAATCATAAAAGTCAGTAGAGTACAAACCACTCTTATTCCTGGGAAGACGTGTGATATATATATATATATATATATATATATATATATATATATATATATATATATATATATATATATATATATATATATATATAGAGAGAGAGAGAGAGAGAGAGAGAGAGAGAGAGAGCAGATTCAGGTAAAGATGGGAAGCAATGCCACGGCACGAGGGGCAGGGCTGAGGCTGCTGGCAGACGACCACTATTTAAAGGCACTGGTATCTTTAGGACATTGTTCTTTAAGACACTGTTTGCAGGCCGTCCATGTTTTGTACCACATCAGACTATGAAAAGGACAGTTTCATCAATTCCTGCATAATTATGCTTCCTAATGTTCGCACAATGAAACGGCCTCCTCAACAATATTAGGCACGAGGAGACAGGAACATGGGTCGTCTATAGCAACAACAGTAGTAGCAGTAGCAGCAGCAGCAGCAGCAGCAGCAGCATCCTGCAATCCTCTGTGATGAAGTAGTATATGCACAGGCCTGAGGCGCTCGTCAGTTATTTTGTTGTAAAGGGATATGTTGAGCACTGTACTTGATTGTTTTGGATGACCCGCACGTTTTCATAATCTGTTGGTGTCCGCACAAAGCAATTTCTTTTCTTTACAACAGGGTTACGATTGATGGAGGTAAGTAATGAGACATGAGAAAGGTCACGGAACCAAGTAACTTCACTCCTGTTGCATTAGAACTGCTGCTAGTTAAATGAAAATATTCATGTGACACACACACACACACACACACACACACACACACACACACACACACACACACACACACACACAGAGTCACAAATAAAATGAAAAGTTAAGGTAAAAGAATGATTTGCAAAAGTTAGACCAAATTATAAGCAGATCGGAAACAAATTTTCTAACAAGTGATAACGATTTCAATATCAACAATAATGATAATAATAATAATAATAATAATAATAATAATAATAATAATAATAATAATAATAATAATAGTAATAATAATGATAATAATAGTAATAATAATAATAATAATAATAATAATAATAATAATAATAATGATAATAATAATGATAATAATAATAAGAATAGTAATAATAATAATGATAATAATAATAATAATAATAATAATAATAATAATAATAATAATAATAATAATAATAATAATAATAACAACAACAACAACAAATTGATGATAATGATAATAAGTGACAAATAACAATAATAATAATGACAATAATAATAAATGCCCTAATCTTTCACGTGTGCAGAACGCCAACATTCTAACATAGTTTATGCTCGCCACTAGCTTCAATACACTAGTGCCAAAGAGACGGCTGAGCGGCGCGTCGTGATCTATGCATATGCCCTTCATTACATCAAGAAATACGAATTAGGTGTAGTTAATGAGTCACTACTTGTCTTATGTATATATTAACAAATGGACACACACACACACACACACACACACACACACACACACACACACACACACACACAGTTCACAGTTTCTAATAACTACATGAACCCAGGTGGTCCAGGGCTCCCCGATACTGTACATTAGTAAAAGTGACAATGAGGAAATGAAGAAAGCAAACACAAAAGGAGAGAAACAAATGCCAAATAAGAAAAATGCTCGATGTTGACGAGTGAACCTTCATCTCATCAGTGAATGAATGAACAGATGAATAGAGAAATAAGTAGTAAGTAAATAAGGAAATAGATAAATAAACAAGTAGATAAATAAATAAATGCATAAATAAATAAATAAACAAATAAGTAAACAAATAAATGAAGATTAATGAATAATATAAAAAAAATTAAAAACAGCAACAACAACTAGTGTACACATCTCGTGCAACGACTGAAAAAACCTTCATCATAAAACAAATTCGAATTTCTTTTTTCGTGGAATAAATTCGAATAATGATTTTTTTTTTTTTTTTGAAGTGAACTTGTGACTAAAAGAAGCGTCACCTAGAGGCCAGATTGCGACACAGCCTGGCAGGAATTTAACTACCTAGAGTAGCAAGCACAGAAAGGATGAGGTACGAGTAAGTACTACCAGCATTTCAACAAAACTTTTCAATTCTATAGTTGGTACTTCCATGTCTCGGTATTATCAGTTAGTCCCTTTTTCTTCTTTTCTATGAAGACACAAAATATACCTACATCGTTCTTGCCTTGTGTTTTGATACTCATCGATGAAGAACAGTTTAGTCTCCAATCGCTCTGTTTATATATTCTGGAACGTTGTCGATAAAAAAAAATGCATGAAGGTCTAGCTTATGATAGGGAAAATATCAGAATAAAATACGTGAGTCTGAGGGAAAAGAACGAAAGAAAGAAGAAGAAGAAGAAGAAGAAGAAGAAGAAGAAGAAGAAGACATTAGCGTAAGAATAAATTGTCTCTGGTGTTGAAGATGACTGCAGTGAGAGGGAACAGATGACTGAGTGTGTCGCAAGAAAGGAAACACAAGGTTTTCTGCAACAGTGACGCCACGAGTTGTGAATGCACGACTACATACTATGTTCAGAATCCAATAAAAGGCGTAAGTAAAGGGCGGCTGTATCAGTGAGTTTCTGGGACGCGACCGTACATGAATTTCCTTACGATTTGCCAGAATTACACCAAAGACCAAAATAGCAACAATAACCTACACAACAACAACTAAGGTCAAATTATTTTACAAAACTAGAGTTCAGATTCCCACGAATGCTCACATTATTGTGGATAATTTTGATAATGAAATGTAACGTGAAACGCTCGCTTGTCTGGAGACTTTCAGGGACGTCGCAACCACTCACGATGTTGTCAGAGTGACGAGGAGAGGAGAGATGGACCACTTGTACCAAGAAGCAAATATTTTTGCGAGATTCAGAATCATAGTGCAATTGAGCTGAATGATCTGGAGTTGAGCCTTATGTTTTCTTACAACAATGCTAACCTAATGACAGGGATCGGCTGAATTGTGGCGTCTGAGGGCGAAGGGACAATACACCACCAGCTTTCACCACGCCTTACCTCACACTACAAAATTTAGCACGCTATTAATAACATGATTTTTCCCGTTTTCATGGATGACGTATTTGTAAATTTGTGAATACGGAAGCGGTCTCATTAACACCATTAATAAATACCAAATTGCACTGACAGAAGAATGTTTACATATGTGTATGGATGGAATTTTTTGGTTAAGTTGGGATCTCTGCCTCAGAAAATACTCAATGAGGTAGATGTATTTGTATTCATAATGAAACAAAAAATCCTGAAGGGATGTGACCACCTTGCATATTAATATTTTTCCTCCACTGCATACACATGCTTCTGTCTCTATGACGATTAATTAATGATGAGTGCAATAGTGCTAAATGATTTTCGAAAAAAAATAGGAAACCTAAGAGAAGCCTATCCATGGTACCTACAAGGCGCTACGCAGCCCTTCACTTGGCAACATACTACTCTGTTCAGACCAAAGATCGTGCTTTAAATCACTGGGGGTAGGAGTTTGGCCCAAGCAGCAGCTGGGACAGTTCTGTCTAAACACTGCGTGACTTAACGGGCGGGACAGAAAGGTTCATACCCACAACTGTGTCCGGAAGGGAAAGGTACGAGATTATTGACAAGGGAAGGCATTAGTTCGATCCCATTAGGTGAGAATTCTCCTTGAAACATTTCTCGCACGAAAATAAATATATATAGTGCATAGAAAGAAAAACTGCAATAATTATTTATAAACTTGCGCTACTTAAAATAAGTCAGCCTCAGACATATGGCTTTCAGTTTGAGCCCAGAGATAGAAGAAAAGGAAAATAACAAAGAGAAACTATGATGAACAAAAGTTAACGTCCTCCACAAACCAAAGTTCTGAAGGAAATTCCTCTGGGTACATTGTAATACTGAAAGGAAATAGTAAATTCAGAGAGATGATTTGTAATGGCGTTTCCTATTCAACAGCACCCCCATGTTTCTTAGGCAACAGTGAAGAGTCCAAGCCTAATACAAAGTCATGACATTCACTTTGTATTGATGTACTTTGTCGCTTATCTAAAACAGTGATAATATAACTGCGATCTTTTTCTAACTTGCTTACACTTATGCAAATTTTTTTACAATGTCACATGATAATGGACGGTGTACAAGACAAGCAATGTCTAGCATTGAGCAGGGCAGGCGTACAAAACAAAGAGTGTGGTCTGTTCTGTCCACCTCAAAAGAGTAACTATAAATTACGACAAACAGTGGAGACAGAAATGGAAGGGCGTGCTTCAGCCACATTCTAAACCTCTGCTGCTTTCATTTAGAGTTGACAATCATAAGCCACAGCAAGTATATAGTATAGCTCTGTTATTGCACATAGCTAAAAAGAGAAAAAATACATAGATCCCTTGAAGCGGCTAGTGGTCACTGTAATGGCAGCAGGTAAGGTGTTAGACGGTGGTGGCGCCACTTCATTGAGAATAGCCCGGTAGGTGTCCCCGCAGGAACTGAACCATGCTAAACATTTGATGGTGGGGATGGGGCGTGGCTGGAGATTCCGTGGTGTCCTTCTGAAGCTGGCGGTGGTGGCACATGAACCCAGCCACCAATACAGATATTACTGTGCACATGGCCACTAGTACAAACAGAGCAGAGAAGCCAGGAGCTGGGAGGCACACACCATATACCATATCTTCAGGGTGGCCCTTGAACACTGTCACGCTATCGTCCATCGCCGGTGTGAATTCCAAGTCGGCTTCAGATATTACCTGGTAATTGGTAGAGACGCCGATGTTGGAGGAACGTACGTGGCGGTTGACAACTTCTCGACGGCGGCGGAGATTCCTGGGACCCCAAGGATGCATCTCGATCCTCCCACTGTCTTGTTTCTGAGCGGATCGTTCATCAGGAATGATGAGCGGACTTTTGCGATATTGGTTTTTCATCGCCATTTCATCAAGGCTTTGCGGACTGCCACCAGACACGTGACGGGAGCGTGGAGGCTGTATCTCTTGTTTTTCTCCTGGGTTACGGCTGACAATCTCT
>NC_059265.1:5229782-5239782 GCF_017591435.1 Portunus trituberculatus
AGACAGGGAGTTCCAGAGTGTACCGGAGAAAAGGGATCAATGACTGAGAGCACTGGTTAACTTTTACGTAAAAAATTTGGACAAAATAGGGGTAAGAGAAAGAAAAGTCTTGCGCAACGAGACCGCAGGAAGAGGGAAGGCATGCATTTAACAAGGTCAGAAGAGTAGTTGACATGAAAATAACGGTAGAAGATAGCAAAAGCTGCAACTCTGCGATAGTGAGAAAGAGGCTGAATAAAGTCAGTCAGAGGAGAGGAGTTGATAAGACAAAAAGCTATTGATTCCACCCTATCTTTCTAATAAAGTAGTGTGAGTGGAACCTTCTTTCTCCCTATACATCTGAAGAATACTCCATACATGGACTGATAAGGCCCCTATACAGAATTAGCAGTTGGTGGGGGATGAGAGAAACTGGTGGATACTATGTACTCGTAGAACATCTAACTTCAAAGAAACTTTCTTGGCTTGAGATTAGATGTGAAGTTTCCAGTTTAGATTATGGGTAAAGATCAGACTGAGGATGTTTAGTGTAGAAGAGGGGGACAGTTGAGTATCATTAAAAAATAGGAGATAGTTGTCTGGAAGGTTGTGTCGAGTTGATAGATGGGGTAATTGAGTTCCTGAAAAGTTGTAGAAAAGTGCAAGGTGGTTTCATCAGCGTAGTAGTGGATAGGACAAGAAGTTTGGTTTAAAAGACCATTGATAAATTACCAGTCGAGCAGCTTTGACAGAAGCCATGATAGCGATCTGATAGAAGATTGAGAAGAGATAAATGTTTAAGAATCTTACTGTTAAGGATACAATAAAAAAAAAACAAAGCAAAACTAAATAAGCATGATATTAAAGCAACAGGACGGTTGTTTAAGGAATTAGAACGGTCACCCTTTTTAGGGACAGGCTGAATGTAGGCATACTTCCGTCAAGATGGAAAGATAGAAGTCGATAGACAAAGTTGAAAGACTTTAACTATATCTATCTATCTATCTATCTATCTATCTATCTATCTATCTATCTATATATATATATATATATATATATATATATATATATATATATATATATATATATATATATATATATATATATATATATATAAACACACACACAAGATGCATATATACGGAGGCACATTTACTAAGAACAATAGGAGGGACCCCATTAGGTCCATAAACCTTCCAAGGGTTTAGGCCAGTAGGAATATGGATGATGATGATGATAATGATAATGATAATGATGATGATGATGATGAGAGAGAGAGAGAGAGAGAGAGAGAGAGAGAGAGAGAGAGAGAGAGAGAGAGAGAGAGAGAGAGAGAGAGAGAGGAGCACCTGTGATTCTTTCCGCTTGAACACAGTATGAACATTCCCCCGTCAGCTGTTCTTGTGTGCGGGATGGCGAACAACGACAAAACATTTCCCTTTTATAGAACATCAGCATCCCCATCACTGCCCCCACTACCACCATCACCACCACCACTATCACATTGGTTTCTCCTCCTCTTGCACTGCAAACTGTCAGCTTTTAATAACACCCTTTCTACTTTTCCTTTCTGTATCCGTATCCGCTTTCTTACCGACACAGCGGCCATCTTGTGATAACAATGATGCTCTGCTCTCCGTCTATTTCTGTTTCATAACTGAAAAATGTAGGCAACTGATCACGGCCGAAAAATATTCGCTCACCGCCCATACAGAGAAAGGAACTCAGTGCCTCGTAAACAGTGCACATTTAGAAATTATGAAGATAAGAATACATACCTATTCATTCCTTACGGAAATCCTAGGAATGCCACCAATCCTCCATTTCCATGTCCTTTGAGCTGGCTTCAAATGTAAAAAGTATATATGAATTATGTAATTCATTCCAATGAAATACAAGTAAATTAAAAAGAAATATTCCGTCGAGCTTGTGGACACACGTTTTAAAGCAGTATTTGTACGTAATGTGTGTGTGTGTGTGTGTGTGTGTGTGTGTGTGTGTGTGTGTGTGTGTGTGTGTGTGTGTGTGTGTGTGTGTGTGTGTGTGTGTGTGTGTGTGTGTGTGTGTGTGTGTGTGTGTGTGTGTGTGTGTGTTATTTATTTATTTATTTTTTTTTTTTTGTGTGTGTAGTCTGGGGTAGTACACAGTTATAGCTGTGTGGTAGTGGTGGTCTGCGCTGACCGTCGTCGCTGGACGTGGCAGGTGAGCGGCGATGAGGGACGGTTTGCTGAGTTGCAGTAAAATATGCAAGAGTGAGACAAACACCTGATTGGCCTCGCCTCTAGTGTAGGTGAGTGACTGAGGCCACGGGAGGCAAGCATGAGAGAGTGCAGAATTTTGAAAAAAAAAAAAAAATGACGGTATGATTATGTGGTTGGTGAAGCCTCAATGGTAAGGAAAGATGCTTTTCCTTTCGGAAAAAGATTATCATGAAAGATTCTGCTTAGCCTCTTGAATGTACTACGCTTCGAGGATCTTCACGCTCTGGAGGCTGTTAGCACTGTAGTCAAAATTTATTACCATCTTATTATGTAGTTCATCCTAACCCTTCTAGAATAAACAATATGTTCCCAAGTAGAAATCTGAGGATTGATCGCGACAGGAGTTACCCACCGCCATCCACGCCACATGGAACAGCTTAGTTAAGTAAACTTCTATATAAAATCTGTGGCCGTTTAACGTTTCGTTAACGGTCATACCTGAGCAGCTGCCTTGTCTGGGTCACGGCCGGCACTCCCTCCACAAAGAATATAGAAACAAATGAAAACGGAATTGTTCCACGCTCTATATGGCACAGCAGCCGCAGTGGTAAAAGGGCTGGAGTGGTGGTGGTGGTGGTGGTAGTGGCGAAACACGGTGGCGGAGGGAGCAGTGGTGATGCAAGATTAAAGCCAAGCTGCTTTAGCCGTTGAGGATGCTCGGTGTTGTAAACATTTCTTCCATGGAGGAGATCCTTTGTACTGTGTCTCCATGTTACCTTTGTTGTTTGTGAGTCCCATTGTGAGGTTATAATTGTCGTGCCTCGAGAAGATCGTTCGTGCGTGGAGCACACCCGGAAATACCTCATAAATTTCAACCTTACAATGCTTGCCCAAAGTACCCATTTGGTTTGTATCTCTCTCTCTCTCTCTCTCTCTCTCTCTCTCTCTCTCTCTCTCTTTCCACAAACACACACACACACACACACACACACACACACACACACACACACACACACACAGTCATGCTCTACCACAACCAAAAATTAAGGAACGTGTTCAAGTCCCTGGCGCGTCGAGCTTCTTTGTGTAGCCTATGTTCATCTGACAGTAAGTAAATATGGCATGCACCTCTGCATCTCGACGGTTTATGATCTGGCTGTCCTGATGTGGCTGATGTGATTGATTGCAGTCCTACCCAAGGATCGGTTAATACCGCCTCTGACCTCTTTCCGGAGGGGAACGACTAGCACACGATCGTAAGTAAATGAAAAACACAAACACACAAAGTTATATATATATATATATATATATATATATATATATATATATATATATATATATATATATATATATATATATATATATATATATATATATATATATATATATATATATATATATATATATATATATATATATATATATATATATATATATATATATATATATATATATATATATATATATATATATATATATATATATATATATATATATATATATATATATATATATATATATATATATATATATATATATATATATATATATATATATATATATATATATATATATATATATATATATATATATATATATAGATATATAGAGAGAGAGAGAGAGAGAGAGAGAGAGAGAGAGAGAGAGAGAGAGAGAGAGAGAGAGAGAGAGAGAGAGAGAGAGAGAGAGAGAAAGTTACATTCCTGGTCAAGAGCGTAGTGTACTCGTATTAACTAATAATGTATGAGTCAGCAATCACAGTGGAAGTGAAGCAGTGACTCACGACATGATATTGCATAGTGTAAATTAAGAAATAAACCAAGAAATAAACGCACGTCTTTCTTCTTCTCTATGGTGTGGTTGGAGTGTACATGCAGCGCCAAAACAAAAAGTTAATCAAAACAAATCACAGATCAAAACAATAATTCCTTACCTATGGTGAGGGAAGCCGGCGAGCACCAAACGTCAGACCCTGAGGAGGAAACAAGACGGTTGAGTGTAAGGCGCTTTATTAATGTTAGGCCAGCATAGTTTGCATGTAAATAGTGACAGACAGACAGACAGACACCCTGCCCCCCCCACACACAAACACTCTTTCTCTCTCGTCTTTTCTTCCAACTGTCTTCGTTTATTAGTATGCAGTTATCATTTTATTGCCTTCACCTGGTAATGTGTGTGTGTGTGTGTGTGTGTGTGTGTGTGTGTGTGTGTGTGTGTGTGTGTGTGTGTGTGTGTGTGTGTGTGTGTGTGTGTGTGTGTGTGTGTGTGTGTGTGTGTGTGTGTGTGTGTGTGTGTGTGTGTGTGTGTGTGTGTGTGTGTGTGTGTGTGTGTGTGTGTACTGTCAGTTGACCACAAGCGGACAAGTAACGGGAATCATCATGCTTCACAGATTGTCTTCCCCATCTTCCTTCCCTCACTCCCGTCCCCATTCCTGCATTTCTTTCCCCCCTCTCTCTCTCTCTCTCTCTCTCTCTCTCTCTCTCTCTCTCTCTCTCTTCTTTCCTTCTTTGTTTCCTTCTACTTTCCTACTTTCACACATCTCTCTTCTATCTCTGCTTGTCTGTTTCCTTATACCTGTCAATGTGTTTTTAATTTTAATTTTCCAATTAAAAATGCCAGTGTTTCACTGTTTGATCTGCTGCAGTCTCTGACGAGACAGCAAGACGTTACCCTACGGAACGAGCTCAGAGCTCATTATTTCCGATCTTCGGATAGGCCTGAGACCGCACACCACACACCGGTGTGTGTGTGTGTGTGTGTGTGTGTGTGTGTGTGTGTGTGTGTGTGTGTGTGTGTGTGTGTGTGTGTGTGTGTGTGAGAGAGAGAGAGAGAGAGAGAGAGAGAGAGAGAGAGAGAGAGAGAGAGAGAGAGAGAGAGAGAGAGAGAGAGAGAGAGAGAGAGAGAGAGAGAGAGAGAGAGAGAGAGAGAGAGAGAGAGAGAGAGAGAGAGAGAGAGAGAGAGAGAGAGAGAGAGAGAGAGAGAGAGAGAGAGAGAGAGAGAGAGAGAGAGAGAGAGAGAGAGAGAGAGATTGACTTAGAGGGGGTATAAGAATGTTTATGGCGATAGGGAAGAAGCAACCATGAGACTAAAAACTGACAATAAAAATCTCAATAGAGGCGACAGGTGATGAGCAAAGCAGGAGGCAGAGAGCGACCTGCTGTACCTCTAATTATCTCATTAGGTCACGACTGGCACACAGTTTTGGTCAGTTTTCTGCTTCCCACCTCACAAGTTGGCGACGGAAGCAAGAGGTAGAAGGAGGAGGAGGAGGAGGAGGAGGAGGAGGAGGAGAAGGAGGAGGAGGAGGAGGAGGAGGGACGTTTCCGGTATAATGTTTATGGTCACTTGTAAAGTTGCCATTTGGTAAATGTACCTTTTATACACACACACACACACACACCCGGTAGCTCAGTGGTTAGAGCGCTGGCTTCACAAGCCAGAGGACTGGGGTTCGATTCCCCGGCCGGGTGGAGATATTTGGGTGTGTCTCCTTTCACGTGTAGCCCCTGTTCACCTAGCAGTGAGTAGGTACGGGATGTAAATCGAGGAGTTGTGACCTTGTTGTTCCGGTGTGTGGTGTGTGCCTGGTCTCAGGCCTATCCGAAGATCGGAAATAATGAGCTCTGAGATCGTTCCGTAGGGTAACGTCTGGCTGTTTCGTCAGAGACTGCAGCAGATCAAACAGTGAAACACACACTGTCAGGAGAGCCATCGTCAGCCACTTATTCCTTCCTCAAATCATTGGACCATCCATTGACTCCCTCATTCATAAACACATCTCGTTGTTGCTCCTGTTGCCTTTTTTTTTCTGTTTCACTTTGATATTGTATACTAACCTCCTATTATTTTCTTTTCTTATACGTTTTCATTTTTTTCTCTCTGTCACTACTTGTATATTCAGCGTAGTAATGTTTGACAATTCATGACACCAGGAGAAAATAAAACAAATAATATATATATGTATATATATATATATATATATATATATATATATATATATATATATATATATATATATATATATATATATATATATATATATATATATATATATATATATATATATATATATATATATATATATATATATATATATATATATATATATATATATATATATATATATATATATATATATATATATATATATGAGAGGGGGGAAGCCGTCCGCTTGTTTCATTTCCTGGACAGTGAAGAAAGGAAGCAGGAAGTAGAATTTTTTGTTTGACCTGCGTGTGTGTGTGTGTGTGTGTGTGTGCATGATTTACATATCACCCTTTTTCTTTCAATACACACACACACACACACACACACACACACACACACACACATACACACACACGTGCACACGCACACACGCGCACACGCACACACACACAAACACACACACATACACACACACATGAACGAGTTGGATATAAAATAATCAGAATTTATATTGATATGAAACAATAACTTTTCTCCATCTCCATTCTCTCTCTCTCTCTCTCTCTCTCTCTCTCTCTCTCTCTCTCTCTCTCTCTCTCTCTGTCTCTCTCTCCCTTTAAAAGAGGTAGACATGTAACGTTACACTTTCATAATTTCCTTTCTTCTTTTCCTCCCCGTTCCTTGTAAGCCTCCTTCTTCAAACAGGCTCTGGTCACAGGCCACCGCAAGTCCCGTATCATGTGAAAACTTACGACTTTGATCGATTGCAAGCTCAAGTTGTCCAGGCATTCTATTAACTGAATGACTTTTCTTTTCCTTTTATATCTCGATTTTTGCTCCACCGTAACAGCAAACACCGTTACAAATGTGTCCACGTAACGCAAGTCTGCAGTTCACTTCTTTATCAGGTGTCTTTGTATGCTAAGCGGTGTTATCTGCCCATATACAGTTAGTAATTATGTTGGAGGTAAACAGTGTTGTACTGGGTTTCATACTGCTTACTGACTCTAAAGTATTAGTTCTCTCACGTCGTGGTGCAGTTACTATTGTGACACCGTTTTTTCTCTCCAAGCGGGAAAAGTGAACACAATTATCTTACAGCTTCTTCATATACTACATTCGTTCCATTCTTAGTAAATATAAATTTTTGCATCTCTGTCCTAACTATATTTGTTTCCATAACTTCTTCATTCTCCCCCTCGCTATATTTATGTGAGAGAAATTTACGAAGGAAAGACAGGAATAGGAAAATAAAGGAAAAAATGAAGAAAAAGGGAAAAATATATGAGGGATGAAAAATTTCCATTTCACCTTCATCTTACTTTTTCCTTTTTTCCTATCACATCCTCTTTATTTTATATATGCGACTAATAAAAAGAAGAAAAGGGAAGAAGAGGCAAGGTAAAGAAACGAAAGACGGAAAAAGGGAAGGATAATTATCCCTGTCTTTATCCGTGGAGTTAATTGACCAGGGTATCAGAAGCAGCGTAGCGTAGCGTTGGGACATCTCGAACGGAGGCGCGGAGGGGGTTGAACTGAGCTTACCGTTATGGTCCTTCCCGTTGTGGTATAGACGAGCGGCTGGCGGGGGAGAGGGGGAGGTGATGTAGGTGGTGGTGGCTGTAGAGGAGAGGGGAGAGGTGTGTGGGTGAAGCAGGTGAATGACGAGACTTGACCCTGAACGCCAGCCAATACGGGATTAAACGATGGAGGGTGAAGGGTGACATGTGGTGACGGGTGAAGGGTAATGGTGGGCTTGAAGGTGAAGCCGCGGAACTAAAGAGAAATCGATGCAAGTTTCTAATGACAGGCTGCTGTTTCGAACATTTTGGCTGCTACCACCACCACCACCACCACCAGTGGACAACAAACAGTAGTAGACCTATAGATGGCAATTATTACACTGCTTTTCTCCTTTAGTGCTTGTGGGTTTTGGCAAATCATCAATTTCTACAGATTTTCTTACGTTATATACAAGTTACCTAATCTGTGTATCCCAATGTTTCTACACTGTTACTCCCTGTCCTTCTGACATGATTTAGGATCATAATCCGAAACGCTTCCTTGCCGCATCTCCATCATTTCTTTATTCTTTAGTTGAAGCTACACTGGTTTTTAACAGTGTATTTACTGTTCAAATGACAAACTAACACGATTTCTATATCATTAAGAGAAGAAATACCATTGAAAGCCCGGCTGATCACCCCTGTGGCTTCTGAAAATAGTCATGGTGAGAGAGTCAAGCGTTCTTGAATACGAGCCTTGTCTGACAAGAAAGAAAAAAAATGTACATATTGATGAGAGGAAGAATACGAAAACTGAGTGATGGAAGGAGGAAGGAATTACTTGCATAAATTACATACATCTGGAAGAGAATAGAGAAAGAAGGAAATGAAACAACCAAATGAAGAAGAGAAAAGAAGGAAGAGAAAACAAAAAGGAAAAGGAGAAATAGAAACTGGATCAAATGAAGCAAACTAGCAGACTTAAAGGAAAATTATAAAAAAAAAACACTGAGAAGAGTGGAAAAAAAACATGATTAACGAAAATGGGTGTAGTAATTGAGTTATGGGAGAGAAGGAAAAGAAAGAACTAGAGCAGGAATAAGAGGATGAGTGAGTGAGTGAGTGAGTGAGTGAGTGAGTGAGTGAGTGAATGAATGAAAGAATGAGAAAGAAAAGAGGTTAAAAGACGTAAAATGAATGAGAAAAAGAGTAAAGGAGGGATGTATGAGTGGAGTGAAACAGTGAGTGAGATGGGTTAGGAAACGTGAGGTGAAGGAGGGAGAAGGTAAAAAAAAGAATGGTAGAGAAATGAGGTAGGGGAGCAGTGAGGGAGGGAGTGCTGGAGGGAAGGGGTGTGAGGTGAAGTGAAGGAGGGGAGGTGGAGGAGGGCAGAATGAGGGGCTCTCAAGTACTACCCTTACGTGATGTCTCCAAAGGTCGGCCCCAAAACACTACCTGTGCTACCTGAGTGTGGAGTTCCGCAGGGAAGCCAAACCCAGAGAGAGAGAGAGAGAGAGAGAGAGAGAGAGAGAGAGAGAGAGAGAGAGAGAGAGGGAGACATTTGGGCTGTGTTAAAACTAGAACTATGACATAAACTTGGACTTTGACGAGCGCTTCCTGTCTTTGCTCTATGCGTTCCTATTATCTTGTCATATCTATCCATCTACTCTTCGATTGAACCACACGATCATCCACCTCGCCCATCCAGGCATCCATTCGCTCCTTCATCCACCCAGTCTTCCACCCATTCTTACTCATCTGACAATACCGTCTACATAGACTCATTTCTCCATGACACACACACACACACACACACACACACACACACACACACACACACACACACACACACACACACACACACACACACACACACACACACACACATCTCTAAACGTATATCAATCTGCTCCACTCAACTCCTCCATCCATTTCTTCCATCCACTCCATCATCCACCCATCCAAAATATAGTGAGGTTGAATTGCTAAGATAGATAATTATCATGACTGAAATAATTGCTCCCATTCAGTGAGATAACTACTTCCTCCTCCTACTCCTCCTCCTCCCCCTTGTCATGACCGTGAACTTGTTGCTCATCTCCCCGTGAAAGTTCTCCCCTCCTCTTTTCCCTCCCTCTCTCTCTCTTCCTCTGTTCCTCCCTCCTTCCCTCACTCTCTCCTTCCCTTCCTTCCTTCACCGACTGCACAATTGACTGCTAGTTAATATTCATCGCTGCTCTTTCTTTTTTTCTTTCTTTTAGTTGTTGTTGTTGCTGTTGTTGCTGTTGTTGTTGTAGTAGTAGTTGTTGTTGTTGTTGTTGCTACTGCTGCTGCTGCTGCTGATTTTTTTCATTGCTACTGTTATTATTATTATTATTATTATTATTA
>NC_059265.1:5244782-5254782 GCF_017591435.1 Portunus trituberculatus
ACGTTGTTTTTATATTTTTTCGGATTACACCCATCCTCCTCCTCCTCCTCCTGCTGCTTCCTCTTCTTCCTTCTTTTCTTCTCTGACTAAGGTTAATGAGTAAAAGAGGAGGAGGAGAAGGAGGAGGAGGAGGAGGAGGAGGAGAAGAAGATGGGAGGAGGAGGAGGAGGAGGAGGAGGAGGAGGAGGAGGAGGAGGAGGAGGAGGAGGAGGAGGAGGAGGAGGAGGAGGAGGAGGAGGAGGAGGAGGAGGAGGAGGAGGAGGAGAAGGAGAAGGAGAAGGAGAAGGAGAAGGAGAAGGAGAAGGGGCAGGAGGAGGAGGAGGAGGAGGAGGAGGAGGAGGAGGAGGAGGAGGAGGAGGAGGAGGAGGAGGAGGAGGAGGAGGAGGAGGAGGAGGAGGAGGAGAGGAGAGAGAAGGAGGAGGACGAGGAGGAGGAGGAGGAGGAGGAGGAGGAGGAGGAGGAGGAGGAGGAGGAGGAGGACAGGAGGATTAAGGATAGACACAGACTACAACACACACACACACACACACACACACACACACACACACACACACACACACACACACACACACACACTCACTCACTCACACACACGAGATGACAAGCTGACAAAATGAAATAAGGAGAAAAGCTACCATTATTCCAGCTCTTCATCATCATTTTCATCACTACCATCATCATCTTACAGTGTATCCCAAGTGTTAATGGACGGACGCCTTGTGCTCCGTGAATCTTGTCCAAGTTGCTCATGTTCATTGCATCTTTCCGGGCTGCCTTTATGCATTTTTTTCTTACCATCGCCTCTACAGGTTCGTCTCTGTATCTCACTTTGCGTCCTTCCTCTCTGTACGCTTATACCACGATTTGTCAATAACTCCTTGCGTCTTCTCTTATCTATACACATATCTCCAATACTCTTTTGCTCTTCTTTACATTGATACAAGAGCAAGAGAGAGAGAGAGAGAGAGAGAGAGAGAGAGAGAGAGAGAGAGAGAGAGAGAGAGAGAGAGAGAGAGAGAGAGACTGTGGTTGGACAGCTGTTATCGCGATAGAGTGGACAGGTGGCCAGAACGGAGCTTCAGGTAAATGGCTGTCTGGTTGGTGGTCTGTGTGTGTGTGTGTGTGTGTGTGTGTGTGTGTGTCGGCGAGACCAAGAGCCAGCCAACCCCCTGATGGGACCTCAGCGGCAGTCTCACTGGCTAGCGGGACGAAGTGATCCAGGAAGTGACGGTGGATCGTTCGGCTGACTGGATGGACAGGCGGCAAACATACATACTAACTTTTTTTTTTTTTTGTACGAAGAGGGTAAGGTAAAGAAATGAAAATATTGAGAATAATCTCTTAATTTTTCTCATCCCATCTCCAACACATAGAAAAACTGATATTCAAATGGATAGGCCAACTCAGTTGATGCACCTCTCTTGAAACATCTCAAGCGCTAAGAAGGGCATGAGGGAACAGAAACAGGAGAAAGAGTATATCAACAGAAGAGGTGAAAGAGTTTAGATCCTCGTTAACTCTTGTATTAGAAAAGTTGACAGACTAAAGACGAAAGATGGAAATGAAAGCAAACAAGAGATTTCCGTAAGCAATCAGTGCAATGGAGCAATTAAGACAATGTTTACATCCTGCACTATACAGTTAGACGGACAGAAACAGACCTGAGAACTGTCGAAGAGAATGGAAGAGGGAAGATATTAGTCAGCTCTTGCGTTCCTGACGTGGACAAAATAAGAGTAAATAAGTAGGAAACCTTGCTAACCGGTATCTTGAAGGTTTCGTTTTCTAAGAACCATACTACGTAATAGGAGGAAGTTGGAGACATGCCTAGTAATCTTTTAGTGTCTGCGAATGATAAATCAAATGAGTGGCTAGTGGTTTGGGTGAGTTACTAATGGGCTGGGTGAGTGGCTAGTGGGCTGGGTGAGTGGCTAGTGGGCTGGTTTCGTGGCTAGTGGCTTGGGTGAGTTACCAATGGGCTGGGTGAGTGGCTAGTGGGCTGGGTGAGTGGCTAGTGGGCTGGGTGAGTGGTTAGTGGGCTGGGTGAGTGGCTAGTGGGCTGGGTGCGTGGCTAGTGGGCCAAGTGAGTGGCTAGTGGGCTAAGTGAGTGGCTAGTGGCCTGGTGAGTGGCTAGAGGGCTGAGTGAGTGGCTAGTGGTCTGGTGAGTGGGTAGTGGTCTGAGTGAGTGGCTAGTGGCTTGGGTGAGTGGTTGGTGGGCTGGGTGAGTGGTTAGTGGTCTGAGTGAGTGGCTAGTGGCTTGGATGAGTGGCTAGTGGGCTGGGTGAGTGGCTAGTATAGAGGCCCACCGACTACTAGATGGCTGGCTGGCTGGTGAGTGGTGACCTACATACCGACTGTCCCGCTACTCCCCCGGGCACCAACTCACACCACGGAGAACGTACCCCAGCCTCCACCACCACCACCACCACCACCACTACCAACCCTGCCCTTACCCCTGCCCCGCCCATCACTACCACCACCACCTGACCACCATCCACAACCTGCATCACTGCCCACATAGTATACCCTAACCCAATACCACCACCACCACCGTCACTATAGTCACCACGTCTAGTTGCCGGCACGTATTCTAATAGCACTCATCACCATCATCACCACCTTCACTTCCCACTATCACCACTTCCATCACCGCCTAGTCTCTCTGCCCTCTCAAGGAAGGCCTATGACCGCAGGAATACCAAACATAAGGTATCTCCACTCCAAAAGGCTTAAAGGATATATTTTAGGAGCCACCAAAGAGGCACATATAATCTGCCTTAGTCCTAATGGTCAATGAACGAGACACAAGTATTAGGACGCGATAGTTTGCTAGTTGTCTGAAACAGGTTTGACCCGAATTTTAGGCCGTGGCATGGCGAGTATATCTGATTCATGAAACTTTTGATGAGAGGAAACGTGTAGGGATGTGATTATTGTTAATACATTCAGATTTAAATAGGTTATGAGGTGGCGTCCCTGTTGATTTCTACACACACACACACACACACACACACACACACACACACACACACACGTTAAAGAAGCCCAGTCTGCAGTGGAAGGAGGAATGAGGTGAGCGTGGCACGTAAAGGTATAAGCCTAAAAGGTGTGGTGGTCGTACCTGGCCCGTCATACCTGGCCGTAGGCAATTAAACTCTGCTAACACCGGAAGCGAAGGAGTAATAAAGTTCGACTCTGGCTCAATACAGATTTTCTTTTACGGAAGACTGGTGTGTGTGTGTGTGTGTGTGTGTGTGTGTGTGTGTGTAAGGTCAACAGTGACGCATCGTACCATTTAACCACGTAGTCAAACATCCGGTCATCCATCCAATCATACAGCTTGGCTACTCATCAGTTATCTGTTTGTTCATATATATCTCCATTCATCTATCCAGTCAGCTATTCAGCCATTCATGAATCCTTTCAGTTGGCAATGTATTTATCCATATTTTCGTCCATCTATCCAACCATCCATTCATTAATAGATCCATGCAATCACTCTACTAATCATCTCATTATTAAATTAACTAATATTGCATATATTCATCTATACAACCGGTCAGCCGTCCATTTATCCATCCATCTGTGCAATCATCCAGATAGTTGGCCAACCATGCATTCATCCAACTAACGATCTGTCCCGCTAACAGTTCATCCATCCATCCATCTATCCTCATCCTGTCAGCCCATAAGTCATTTAGTCATTCAGTCAGTCATCCAACCAGCCAGATAATCAAATAATCACCCAGAAAACCATCCAGCCAACCAGGTAGCCGCCATCCATCCATTCATTCGGCCAACCAGGTGGTATGAGACACACACCAGTAATGTTCCGTTAGCCAGCACACACACACACACACACACACACACACACACACACACACACACACACCAGCTGTCTGCCGTGCTGCAACAACCCGCACGCCATTGACTCAACACTCACACGCATTACTGGCAACCCCACCTGCTCTCCAGTTTTCTGAAGACCAAAGCATGAAAGGCACGTGAAGACCAACAGCTCGACGTGCAGATCAAAACAAATGGGAAAAAAAATACACTTATATATGGGGTCATGTTCTTTGTGTTTATACGTAAGAGAATGCCAAGTCACATATGCTATTAATTGCACTCCAGTAGCGTTTGGGACGGTAATAACACTATGAATGATACTAAATATACTAAATATGATTGGATATAACACTAATGTATTAGTAGTAGTATTAGTATTAGTAATGCTGGTCGTGGTAGCGGTATACAAATAACAGCAGCTGTAGTCTGAATAACAGAAGTAACGACCAGGGAACAAAAATCAAGAACATAGTGATCAGTGTTGCAATTCCTGCTGCAGATCATGACGGAGAGGAAAGCTGCGATACGCTACAAGACCACCACACAACAATAAGGTTAGAAAACATTATGTATGACGGACGGAGAGTTCTGTTAAATAAACTGGTGCAGGCATTTGAGTGGAGCGAACAGTGGGTCGGCAGAGAAGAGGGAGATGGGGGAGAACGATGGGGGAGGGAGAAGGTGGCCGGGCCGCACGCTACAGTGAACCAGCCAATCATTCAGCATAACACTTACAGCTCGCTGCGGTCAATGCCTACCAATATCAATACGCTTCCGGGTCACTATAAACCTTGCTAGTTCTCATTCCCTCACTCTCCTCTCTCCCCAACACCTTTTTTTATCTTTTCTTCTATACTACCGCTTCTTTAACTACGTATCTACTTCTCATAAATGTTATTAATTGTCATGAATTAGTGAAGATAACTAAGACAGTCCACGAAAAGACATATGGCCCCGTTGCTGTTCCAAATTCCATGTAATCTCTCTCTCTCTCTCTCTCTCTCTCTCTCTCTCTCTCAGTTATCCTTTCCTTTTCTTCATTCCTCACCAATCTTCCCTATTATATTTTCTTATCTTTTCCTTTCCCACAATACCCTTCATCCCTTCCCTCCTGCTTCTCTCTCTCCGTCTCGCTCATCTACCTCATCCCCTCCATCCCCCTCTCCATCCTCCCTCTCCTCTCCCTCGCCCTTCTCCCTCTCTCCCTCCCTCTCTCCCCCTCTTCTCACCTCCCTGACCCACTAACCAAAGCCTGTGAGCGAGTCGACCTGTTAAACAAGAATACACGTGAATGAAAGAAGCGCGCGAACACACACACACACACACACACACACACACACACACACACACACACACACACACACACTGGATTCGAAAGGACACGTAGTTAATTTTCGTTAATTAGAGAGAGAGAGAGAGAGAGAGAGAGAGAGAGAGAGAGAGAGAGAGAGAATCAACACGGAAGAATCTGTATCTATCACTGGACCGTAAATACTTATATAAATGAACCTTCTAACTCCAACAAATCATGATTTACGTATATAATCATAATATCCGCCCCTCCCTCCCTCTCCTCCTCCTCTCTTTCTCCCTCTCCCCTCTCCCTTCCAATCCCGCTAAACCACGCCACCGATGCGAGGCAGAGCAAACGTGTGAACCAGGTGAAGTGAGTAGTTACTTATTTCTAAAAGCAATCGCAGCGGAAGTAGTAATAATTGTAGGAACAACGACAACAACAACTGCTGCTATTATAGAAGGAGGAATAGATGCATGGACATCATTATCAGCAGCAACTGTAGTAGTAGTAGTAGTAGTAGTAGTAGTAGTAGTAGTAGTAGTAGTAGCAGCAGCAGCAGCAGCAGTAGCAGCAGCAGCAGCAGCAGCAGCAGCAGCAGCAGCAGCAGCAGCAGCAGCAGCAGCAGCAGCAGCAGCAGCAGCAGCAGCAGCAGCAGCAGCAGCAGCAGCAGCAGCAGCAGCTGCAGCAGCAGCAGCAGCAGCAGCAGCAGCAGCAGCAGCAGTAGTAGTAGCAGCAGCAGCAGTAGCAGCAGCAGCAGCAGCAGCAGCAGCAGCAGCAGCAGTAGCAGCAGTAGCAGCAGCAGTAGTTGTGTTAGCAGTAGCAGTAGTAGTAGTAGTAGCAGCAGCAGTAGCAGTAGTAGTAGTAGCAGTAGTAGTAGTAGTAGTAGTAGTAGTAGTAGTAGTAGTAGTAGTAGTAGTAGTAGTAGTAGTAGTAGAGTTAATAGCAATAGCAGCGCCAGCACTATACCACTATCCTTCTCCTTTACTATCATAAACTTTATTTTAGATAGCTTATAACAGACAACCTCATAGCGGTTATCATACTTGTTGTTGCTACATTTTTTCCCTTTGTGTTCCTTCGTTCATCACAACAGCATCACCTCCATTCCTCTCAAACTTCCTGCCTGGCTTCCTCTCTGGGCCAGGATGTGGAGAATATCGTCAGCAAGGCGGATGGGCCACAAAAACAGGACCGCTAAGGACCTGGGCAGCGACGCGTCCCGCCTAGAGGGCGAAATGAGGAAATGGAGGGAGGATGGGTAGGTAGGAAGGAGAAAGGGAGGGAGGGAAGGAAGGAGGGAAAATAGGAGGAGATAAGAGGAATGGGAAGGTGGAAGTAGGAAAGGAGAACAGAGGGAGGGAATAGGTAGGAGGGCGAAGAGAAATTTGTAATGAAAAGATAGGAAGTTTGCTGTATAGCATACAAAAAATATTAATTCTTTGAAATTACAATGGTTCTAAACCGAACGAGAATATAAAGTTGAGGGTAGCGTTGATGTAAGCACTACCACTAAGACTTAGCAAGAATAAGTATGAGTGACTGCCAAGTAACAGTGAAGTGACATGCAGAGTTTACAACTATACGTCCGGACTATCAATACTCAAATCTTACACCGAGCCAGTCTTAGATCTGAGAGTACCTTGACCTCCAAACCTGCTAGCAGATAGGAATGAGGGTGGTATTAGGCCCAACACAACACACCTCGTACCATGCAGAGTCGTAGACAACCCATTAAGTAAAGTAACGAAAGTTTTGCTAGGTATATCTGGGAAGCTCATAACCTGCATCGTGCATCATCCGATCACTCCATGGTAAGTAAAGGCAACACAGTGGATGGGGTGGGGTGGGGTAGGGAGCGACAAAAAAGTAAAAAGAAAAAATAACAACTACATGCAACGACAGCTGTGTGGCATGCGTTGTATTTCATTATCACTAACCGGTTTTTGTTAAAGTTGCGTTTCGTGTGTGTGTGTGTGTGTGTGTGTGTGTGTGTGTGTGTGTGTGTGTGTGTGTAGTATAGAATACGCATGTATGGTAGAAAACGAGATTAACATTATGTCGTCTTCCTTGGCGATCAGAAAAGTCACGATCACTTCACGAACGAAGATGACTAAATGATAACGATAATACTTCCTCTGTTATCGTAATGACTACTACCATCATTACTAATATTACAACAACAACAACAACAACAACAACAACAACAACAACAACTACTACTACTACTACTACTACTACTACTACTACTACTACTACTACTACTACTACTACTACTACTACTGTTACTACTACTATTTCTACTGCTACCACTACTACTACTTCTACTGCTGCTACTGTTATTGGAAAGGAAGTGATAAAGTGAAACGAAAATCAAACGTAAAAATAATACAATAATAACACGAATTCTGTACTCGGCTGAGGAGAGAGAGAGAGAGAGAGAGAGAGAGAGAGAGAGAGAGAGAGAGAGAGAGAGAGAGAGAGAGAGAGAGAGAGAGAGAGATAGTGAGGTGAAGTATGACCAGCTGTCACGTGGGTTAGCTATGCACAGGTGTCGCCAAGAAAGCAATGGCTCGTCTGGACCCATTACCGTCCGCTACACACCTGTACTCTTTTGTCACATCATTACAAGTGTACATTATTACATTATACAATATAACAATAATAATAAAAAACTACAAGCGAAATATTAACATATTTCCACTTCGTATAACACACAAACACACAAACACACACACACACTCTCTCTCTCTCTCTCTCTCTCTCTCTCTCTCTCTCTCTCCGTGAAATTTAGGACTTTGCAAAATAAGTATTGTTGCTGTCGGTTTGGTCAGGTTTTGACATATTGTGCAGACAAGAGGTTAGGATTACTCACTGAATCATTGAAGCAAAAAACATTATACGTGAAAGAAGCTGCAAGATTTATTTTACTGACTCGTTGCAATCTACATAGGCCAGAGAAGAAGAAAAGGATTACTACTTGCTAATGCGTTAAAATCATAATATTGCTAGTTATTGAAGCTTTGAAGTCTACTCGTTAAAGAAATAGTTCCGGATCACAGACCGCTATATCTCTAATAGCAATAGTCGTTGCAGGGAAGAGGATAGTGGTGGGACCTAATGATGCAACACGCCGTTATTGGTGACTTCACCTGGCCTCGCTGTTTCCTTGTCTGTTATTGTTTCTAACGTTAATGTCACTGCGTGAAATATGATTGTATATATCTATTAACTTATTTCAGTATTATATTTTATCATCATACTCTTACACAGAATGGTGTTGAGACAGAGACAACTATTTTACCATACATTTCGGTCGGATAATAAGACGAATTGACATTACAAAAACTCGTGTCCTCATCGTTGAAACAAAAGGAAAACTAGAACATAAAAGAATTAAGAGAAACTAAAATAAAAAAAAAAAAAAAAAAAATACCCGTGACACTTAAATGGAAATAATACAATAATGAATAAGGAAAACTCTAAATTATCTTACTGAGGTTTTGCCAGCTAATAAACAACAGAAAGATATATATATATATATATATATATATATATATATATATATATATATATATATATATATATATAGAGAGAGAGAGAGAGAGAGAGAGAGAGAGAGAGAGAGAGAGAGAGAGAGAGAGAGAGAAGCAGTAATAACGGCTACATCTTCGGCACAATGATAAGACTTAAACTCAAAACATAACGGAACGCTCGAGCGCATACACTCACTCACACACACACACACACACACACACACACACACACACACACACACATTTTACGTTGACAATATTTTATTTATTTGATTTAACAAAGAATAAGGATGATAGAAAAGAAGAAGAGATGAGGAACAGAGGGAGAGGGAAGTAGGAGCGGGGAATAGATAGAGGAGAAAAAGAGAGTGGTTTGCATTGGTGTTAAGGCTTACCACACAACTGCTAAGATTGGTAACATTCCCCCGCAGCCAGTCACGTCATCTTTCAGTAGTGAGGCCTGGCTATGCTTTCACGAATCTATCACGCGGTGATGTTCAGCGTAAGACCAAAGGAAATATCGGATTGTGTAGGTGGAAGTTCACGCGATTGCTCTGTACGGTTTTTTCTTCTATCGGCGCCACCATTACTGGATATCGCAGTCACTACCACCACTATTACTACTACTACTTCTACTACTATCACTACTACTACTACTACTACTACTACTACTACTACTACTACTATTATTACTACTACTACTTCTACTACTATCACTACTACTACTGCTATTACTACTACTACTACTATTACTACTACTACTACTACTACTACTACTATTACCACCGCTAGTGTTATAATGAACATAAAATTTAAAGATGATGATGATGTGTCGTGAAGCGCCGAAATGAGAAAGAGAGAGAGAGAGAGAGAGAGAGAGAGAGAGAGAGAGAGAGAGAGAGAGAGAGAGAGAGAGAGAGAGAGAGAGAGAGAGAGAGAGAGAGAGAGAGAGAGAGAGGGGTGCAATTTCCGACAGTCTACAAGTGTATTACCCTTGGGCAAGGCTGCATATCACACCTGTCCATGCTACACTTCCTGTCTGCTGACTCACTCACCTAGTCAGTGAACTCGCCTTGGACCACAAAGAGGTTGTTTGTTTATATTTTTGATACGTATTAGTAGTCGACTACTTGTGGGAGAACAGGGGATAACAGAGAAGGGCTCTCTCCGCTCCCTGGCCCTCTCACTTATTAGGTATCACGTCTGCAGGAAAATAATTAGAAGGTAACATTATATGCCTGAACGGAAACGTACACAGAAGTTTCTGCCTATCGGAAGTACGGAGATCGATTTACTCTAGACTTGGAAATTTCCAGTAGTT
>NC_059265.1:5259782-5282282 GCF_017591435.1 Portunus trituberculatus
TGCGGAGAGAGAGAGAGAGAGAGAGAGAGAGAGAGAGAGAGAGAGAGAGAGAGATTCGTATGTTAGTTTGAACGGAAAATCAATTGTTTGACTAAAGTATTGCCAGTGAGCTACAATGGCAGATATCTCTCTCTCTCTCTCTCTCTCTCTCTCTCTCTCTCTCTCTCTGCTGCTGCTGCTGCTACTACTACTATTACTACTACAAACATAGCAACAAAACGATCGAGTGTAATGAAAACGTACGAGTGAAAATGATCTCATAAGTTGGAAACAAATATCAAATCAAATTAGCTCGTGTTTTCTTATGAGGTAAGAAGATTGCCGCATAGTTTGAATTCATGAGTGTTTCTTTTCAATATCTACCTTTTTAATTTTGATTTGATTTGATATATTTTTTTGTTATCTGCTACTTGTGAGTCACAAAGGAGGGCGGAAAAGTATCTCCGTTCACAGGTACGTAGGTACTGGTGTGCTACCATTTCCTCCTTTATTTTTTGCGCGTCTTAGTCTTCGAAATGTATGCAGATCCTCTTTTCTTTTCTCTTTGTGATTATTTCCTTATGCTGAAATAATGGAAAGAAATTACTAGCGTTTTTCTGCACTTCATCAATATTTACTTGAGTTGACCACTAAAGGAACAACACGTTTTCTACGCCTCGCTTTGGAAGAAAGCGAGGGTTTGGGAGTAGCACTCATATAATACTGCGTAATCCATGGTAATTATACTCCATATATATATATATATATATATATATATATATATATATATATATATATATATATATATATATATATATATATATATATATATATATATATATATATATATATATATATATATATATATATATATATATATATATATATATATATATATATATATATATATATATATATATATATATATATATATATATATATATATATATATATATATATATATATATATATATATATATATAGTTTACCAGCGTGTGTCATTGAAAAGGACATAATATAAAGAAGACTGAAAAAGACAAGAAAACTAATACAATATCTCTGAATACGTTCATACAAGTTATAATCGGTGATATTCATTGCATTATCAAATCAAACAAACCATCTGTCTACTTACAGATGTAGATAGTGACAGTCACATATTATATAATTACTTGTAAGTACAATCACTGTTGATAAAGGTCTCATCTAATTTCTGTCAACAAGGAAGAACATATTATCTTTACCTTTAGTGGAAGCATGGAAAGAAAAAAATTAAGAAACAAATTGCTGCTTAAAACCCTGTGTGTGTGTGTGTGTGTGTGTGTGTGTGTGTGTGTGCTGCCTCGCAGGGGTCGGCTATTCTATATTCATTCCCGGCCAAGATCAGATTCTTTTTATCTCTCCTGGCAACGCTTCAATCGCACTTGATCATCTGACTGTATAGACACGAAGAGCGTGCTCGAAAGAAAGACTGGAAGGCTCCAGGACATCACCATAATGTTAATTCTTCTGTATCTATAGTTTTACTCGCTTTGCTGTCGTACGAACATGTCTGAGGGACAGCAAGCGATCTCCCTTCAACACATTGCTATGGGCCAGGCTGAGACAAAGTGAGAGGACAGTTATGGAAAATATGAAAATAACGTGTCTTTTCTTGTGTTGTATTCCTTATGGGAACTTTTTGGTAAGATATGATGACGTAGTATGGCAAGATGTATCACAGTTTCTCTCTCACACATAAGGGAAAATCACAGTAATTTGATACCTCCTCGAGACAAATAAGCCGTTAATAGCTAGAGACGCCTCGGGACACCGCCACCCAATGATGAGCGAACCCATTGCCTGCAAAGCTCCTCCATGAGGGAGGGGCTTATGCCTTTAGCAGTCCTGAAAAGAGTGTAGTGTCCCTACTGTCCGTCTCATGATGTCTGCATGTGCTATTGTGGTAGCACGCTTATTCTAGTCAGTCTATTGCTTTTTCTGCTGTATGTGTGTCGCTGAGAGGTTTCACGTAACAATTTAGAGACACACTGCACTTGCATCCTCGGAGACAGATTCTCCTTTACGACATCTTTCATGTCAGTGCCGAGCCAGGAATAAGAATGAGCTAACTCTTTTACACGGGATAATTTGGGAGCCACAAGGCGCATGTTCATATATTTTTCGCCAATATTTCATTAGCAGAATATAAGTAAGACAGTAAAGAAGAAATAATAAGTAAGATAATAAAGAAGAAGAAATAATATGTATGTTTGCCATTTCGCCGTTTTTGTATCTATCTCAGCATCCACGATACCCATCCCTTTCTTTCCCTAATACCAGTGTGTACCTGTACTAGTGTGTTTCTCTCCCTTCGTCCATACCTGCGTCCCTCCCTGCGCCCCATTATTGGATGGAGAAAGTGAAGTGTGCCTGAGGCCTCGTGTGAAGTCTGTCCCGCGGCGAACAGATTTCCACGAAGAGCGAACCAGCTGGGGACGGTCGGGGAATGTTGGGATATCCTAACTCCTCTCTCTCTCTCTCTCTCTCTCTCTCTCTCTCTCTCTCTCTCTCTCTCTCTCGTTACAAGGGTGTGCTTCATCTGAATTCATGACATTATTTACACAGGTCTGCATATCTTAGGGTGAAATAAGAAAGGAGGGAACGGAAGAGAACGCTTGTTGGAGGAAAAGAGAGAATGCAGACTATATTTACGAGCAGCCGTAAGGCAGCAGCCAGAACTAGCCTAGCTGCCTCTCTGGCCCTCCGTCATGAGCCTTCAACACGCCATTATACGCATCGTTGTGTGAGACGGTGATGAGGCAATCTATGTCTTGCTGTGAATGATAAGGCAAGACGGCCATACGTACGTACATACCTGGGAATATTCCGGCACCAATGCTCACACGAGTGCTACACCGATTTCTGCATTACTAATGACGTAGCAGGGAAAGCTGCAGTGTGAAGCCTTCCATTACACGTATCCCATGTCGCTCACTCAACAGGTGATGCACCAGATATGTGAATTTTATTAAACCTCATACTTTCATTGAAGATGGTTATTTCGTTAGATCTGCTCATCTCATCACTCTGGCCAGATTAGCAGGATGTAAAGTAGGTGACCTACGAGTAGCCACTGACTATACTCATCCCTGATGCCTGACTGACTCAAATTAACTCTAATGACATACTCTCAAATTACATAAAAAAAAAGATCAAATGGCAATTTTGCTGTTATGTTCTTATTTGTGAAGACAGTCATTGGCACTTCATAAAACTGGAAACAAGGGTTCTGGTTGATCCCTGCCAGCTGAAGCATCGATGGCTTATACACACTAACTCGAATGTCTCGATCTATGTGTAGACTAAACTCACATGGACCAATGCTCCATAAAAGGCATAGAAAAACAAACAATATGCAAGAAATCATGTATGTACAGTACTCGTACTTTTGGCGGAGGGAGACAACGGGAATAATCCACGTCAGCCCTGCTCTGTCTCGCTCTGCCGCTTTGATCATGATATTTTGATAATAACTTTTCACATGAGTTAGCAAGTTTAAAGTATTTTTTTCCTGTGGTTGTCAACCATTCCATGCACACTTAACGCTCTTTGTGTTACCGTCAACCTGAGCCTCATAACTCGACATACGAGACAGGCAGACTCACACAGACCATGCACTCATAGACATTTCCATCACGCAATGAAATTACTTGACAGAATCACAGCAATGTCAGAATACTTTGAGTTATGAGGACCGAGCTTGTGGTCTGCTTCCGTGTCCAGGTACTTCGTTACGTGATGGTTGTTGTGGCCGCTGCAACAGATCAAAGTGAATCCGACTTGTGGATGGAAAAGAGACATGAATATACTCGTCACGCGTGTCTGTGACGGCCGCGTGACGACCCAATTAAGTCTGTGCGTGAGTGATTGGGAAAGAAACAGACCGGCACAGACACACACAGGAAACCAGATATATATATATATATATATATATATATATATATATATATATATATATATATATATATATATATATATATATATATATATATATATATATATATATATATATATATATATATATATATATATATATATATATATATATATATATATATATATATATATATATATATATATTGCATACATACACAGGAACAAACAGACAACGATAAATACAAGTAGGCAGGAATACATAATGCCTAACATACTTTACATATATACATGTTGACAGGAACACAGACGCTCACACATATTGTACAGACGAAATGAAAAGAGAAAAATAAGAAGCAGAGCGCCTTGTCAATGGCGGTGTGTGTAGCCGACACCCAGTCCACTGCCCGGGGTGATCCAATATTACTGTCAGATAGCCAGTGAACAAGCCAGCCAGCAAACCAGCTAAGTAGCCAAGCAGCCAGTAAGCCTATCAGTTAGCTGGTCAACCAGTCAACCAACCAGCAAGGTCCCTGAAAGCCATTGTCTGTAAAGAGGAGGCAGGGTAAGTCAGGGAAGTGTTATATCGAGGAAATATTTACTCTCGCATCAAGGTCTTTGCTTGATAGGGATTGGTAACGGCTTCCCTTTCACTGGTTCAAATGGTTTCCCTCCAAGGAAAACAACAAATTTTCCTAGCAGCATCCTTCATGCCTCAAAACGGCCTTCCACTTCCAAGGAAAGTATTTGCGTAATATCCCTTCGTTGGCTTCCAAGAAGGAGATGGAGTGGTGGAGTGGTCGACTGGTCAGAGAAAGGTGGTTAGTCCTGCCAGTGGCGTAAGCTTCCAATCATCAAAGAGTCTCCCAAAAAGTTTTGTTTAGTTTGCCGCGTGACACAACACAGGCCTTTAACGAAGAGAGCATTATGACATAAAAAGTCTGTATCATCAAAGGGCAAAGGTGTTAGCAATGGCAAGCGAGGAGATTCAATCTGAGTGACGGACTGTAATGGCCTACCACTGTTGCACCCTTGCTTCAGTTTGGTGCACAAGCGCACTGCACCCTTCATCCCTACACCTGAGTTCCCCCCCTGGCAGGTACCAGACCTTCTTCTTGCACAAGAAAATAAATCCTTGCTTTCATGCTTTATCTTTTCTGTTAACCATTATGAATATTAAGCTCATTCGACTGAAGTTGAGCGGCTGTCAAGACGATCAGTACATCTTTGTATAAATATGATCACATTCTGTTATGGCGGCAGTAAAATTCAGTATATATAAGAAATATTTTTTTTATGAAGAGAAGACACAATACAGTACACTTTCCATGTTTGACAGTCTTCTAACATTATTTGAGGATAATAATGTACGTGTGTCCATATGTACTACTGCACGCACGATACGGTGAAAACTAGAAGCCGATGAAGTGATGAAAGACGGCGAGGTTCAGGTAGAAACCTTTTTTCCATTTCCTTTCTTTCCTTTCTCTTTTTTTTTTTTCAAGTAAAATTCAGACCCTTGATGGCCCACCCCCCTCTTTGTGTCCCTTCCATTCATACCTGGGGACACTTAGAGAAGGACGGAGAGGAGGGGAGGGTGAGGAGGGTGAGGAGGAGGAGGAGGAGGAGGAGGAGGAGGAGGAGGAGGAGGAGGAGGAGGAGGAGGAGGAGGAGGAGGAAGAGGAGGAGGAGCAGGAGGAGGAGGAATACAAAGGAATAAAAAAGGGAAAAAAAGGAACAGCCTTACTGGGCTGTCTATGTGACTATGCTACCACTGCAGGTATATCTTAGTAAATCAAATGTTAGAAGGAGGAACTTGTAGTGAAAAGCATGAAAAACTAGATGCAGTTTTCCTTATCTAAAAATCATGACAATTTAAAAAAATTGCAAAAAAGAATTGTAAGACCTGAATCAAAAAAGTGTGAATACAGGTTTGTTTAGTATATCTCATAAAGAAGGAGGAGGAAAAGAGAGAAGGAAGAGGAGGAGGAAGAGGAGCTGTAATGGAGAGAAATAAGGAGATATGGAGAGGAGGAATAGAGAGGAAAGATAAGAGAGAGAGAGAGAGAGAGAGAGAGAGAGAGAGAGAGAGAGAGAGAGAGAGAGAGAGAGAGAGAGAGAGAGAGAGAGAGAGAGAGAGAGAGAGAGAGAGAGAGAGAGAGAGAGAGAGAGAGAGAGAGAGAGAGAGAGAGAGAGAGAGAGAGAGAGAGAGAGAGAGAGAGAGAGAGAGAGAGAGAGAGAGAGTCAGAGTCAGAATATTTATTCCATTATAAAATACAATGGTTATTCCTTACATGGTGTTTACAGCATAGAAACATTGGGTCAGGCAACATGTAAACAATATTTAAGATTGTTCTATATAGGAAAAATCACAAATACATAAAAAGTAGATAGACTATACTATCTGCACTAAAATCTTTAGAACGGTAAAACTAATGTCTTAAAACGACAATGAGTAAAATTATATAAGAAAAATAAAACACTAAGTCTACAAATAATCAAAATAAATTAAAAACATAGTAAAACAAGAAAAACACTTAATTTGTACAATAGTTATGGAGTACTAAACTGTTGCACTAAAAGTGGCGTAGCAACTGTCGTTTAAAAGAAGAAGCGGTGGCGGCATTCCTGAGACAAGCGGGAAGGCTATTCCACAGGCGTGGCGCGGCCACCAGTGCTGAGCGAGCCCCAGTGTGTGTGTTAGTGTGAGGGATATACAGTTGATTCTGTTGTCTGGTAGGAAGAAGCCGTAGATCACTGAGTTTTGGTAGGGGAAGAATATGGTGCGGAATTCTCTCATTCAAAATGTTATAAGTCATTACACATAATTCATATTTATATTTATATTCAATTCTTAGCCATCCAAGCTTTTTCAGGAAAGGAGTGACGTGGTCACGCCTAGTCCCTCCATTCAGTGCAACTTTAGCAGCAAAGTTTTGTACTTTCTGTACTCGTTGTAGCTGAGTTGCGTTAGTAGATCCCCATATTTTCATACCATAATTCACTGAGCTTAATACAAGGGAGTTTATAGCAATTGTTCTTGCATCAGAACTCAGGTAGTCTTTAATCCTATTTAGATAGACTAACGTACCGAAGCTCTTTCTGGTAATGTTATTTATATGTTTATCAAACGTCAAGTACTTGTCAAAATTTACTCCAAGATTATTTATCATATCTTTAGGGGCTATCTTACTTCCATCGACCTTTAAAAAAGTGTTTGGAGGTATCTTTGAAATATATGATCTGCTGCCTACAAACATGCACTGCGTTTTCTTAGTATTAAGCAATAGGCCATTTACGTTAAAATAATCTTTAGCAATTTTAAAGGTAGTAGCACTTCGGTACATTAGGTCATCAATATTGTCAATACTACCAGTGTGAATAAACTGGGTGTCATCAGCATATTGTACTACTATACAGTCAGAAATAAAATGTGTTAAGTCGTTAACATATATTAAAAACAAGATTGGGCCAAGCACAGATCCCTGAGGGACACCGTATGTAATTTCTAATTTATCAGAGAGAGTCTTTCCCATTCGTACACACTGTGATCTTTTGTTTAAATAACTATCAAACCAAAATTGTCAATTTTCAACTTATGCAGTTTATCTATTAGAATTTTATAGCTGACACTATCGAAAGCTTTAGACAGGTCGCATAAAGTGACAAGAGATATTTTACGTTTGTCAATATTGTCGAACAGTTTATTAGCAACTGTCATGAGCGCCGTTTCAGTCGATAGATGGCTTCGAAACCCATGTTGAGATTTACTTAATAAATTATTGGTTTCGAGATGTTTAGTTAGCTGAGATGCAATAACCTTTTCTAAAATTTTAGATATAACGGGCAAGATAGATATAGGTCGGTAGTTTTGGGGCTCATTTGCATCACCTGACTTATAGACTGGAACCACTATTGCTTGCTTCCAGAGTAACGGAAAGGTTCCTGTTACAATAGAGGTATTTATGATACAGGTTAGGTAAGGTATGAGAACTGTCAGAGAATCTCTCAAAAACCGCAAAGATATGCCATCACAGCCGTGCGAGTCACTATTTCTCATATGTTTAATGATTAAGATAATCGTGTCACTATCTACAGACTGAGGTCGAAAGACAGCGGGTACGTACTGGTATCGGAAGTAGGAATAGAGAGAGAGAGAGAGAGAGAGAGAGAGAGAGAGAGAGAGAGAGAGAGAGAGAGAGAGAGAGAGAGAGAGAGAGAGAGAGAGAGAGAGAGAGAGAGAGAGAGAGAGAGAGAGAGAGAGAGAGAGAGAGAGAGAGAGAGAGAGAGAGAGAGAGAGAGAGAGAGAGAGAGAGAGAGAGAGAGAGAGAGAGAGAGAGAGAGAGAGAGAGAGAGAGAGAGAGAGAGAGAGAGAGAGAGAGAGAGAGAGAGAGAGAGAGAGAGAGAGAGAGAGAGAGAGAGAGAGAGAGAGAGAGAGAGAGAGAGAGAGAGAGAGAGAGAGAGAGAGAGAGAGAGAGAGAGAGAGAGAGAGAGAGAGAGAGAGAGAGAGAGAGAGAGAGAGAGAGAGAGAGAGAGAGAGAGAGAGAGAGAGAGAGAGAGAGAGAGAGAGAGAGAGAGAGAGAGAGAGAGAGAGAGAGAGAGAGAGAGAGAGAGAGAGAGAGAGAGAGAGAGAGAGAGAGAGAGAGAGAGAGAGAGAGAGAGAGAGAGAGAGAGAGAGAGAGAGAGAGAGAGAGAGAGAGAGAGAGAGAGAGAGAGAGAGAGAGAGAGAGAGAGAGAGAGAGAGAGAGAGAGAGAGAGAGAGAGAGAGAGAGAGAGAGAGAGAGAGAGAGAGAGAGAGAGAGAGAGAGAGAGAGAGAGAGAGAGAGAGAGAGAGAGAGAGAGAGAGAGAGAGAGAGAGAGAGAGAGAGAGAGAGAGAGAGAGAGAGAGAGAGAGAGAGAGAGAGAGAGAGAGAGAGAGAGAGAGAGAGAGAGAGAGAGAGAGAGAGAGAGAGAGAGAGAGAGAGAGAGAGAGAGAGAGAGAGAGAGAGAGAGAGAGAGAGAGAGAGAGAGAGAGAGAGAGAGAGAGAGCCTCATGGGGAGAGAGTACGGCCGGAAGGAAAACATTTTTGAGGACTGGCGGGAAAACCACAGGAGAAAGGTTTCGCTGGGATGGATGGGGGAGAGAGAGCTGGGAGGGAGGAGGGGTGGGGAGAGAAAAGGACAGTGCATATGTGTGTGTGTGTGTGTGTGTGTGTGTGTGTGTTAATGTGGGTAGGTATATAAAGATGGTCTGTGGATGGGTGGTGAACAATTTCTTGGTGCCCCTTCCCTCTGCAACACCACAAGGTAAGCGGCGCCGTGAGGGACAAACAGGTGTGTCAGTACACATGCACGAAACTGGATGTACTGCACTGAAGAAAAAAAAAGAGTCAATCTTAAAACACAACGCGTGGATGCTGGAAAGAAAATATATGGTCACATTGCTTTTGTACGAGTATCAAGACTGTTGATATATCACCTCAAAATCAAACAAACAATGATGATGATGCTGACAGTGGTAATAATCGTAATAGTAATAAGATAATAACACAGATGATGATGATAGTAACAATAATAATAATAATAATGATAATGGTAATTATAATAATAATAATAATAATAATAATAATAATAATAATAATAATAATAATAATAATAATAATAATAATAATAATAATGATAATAATAACAATAATAATAAAAATAATAATGATGATAATAATACTAAATTGAGACCATGTAGTGACTGTTAGACTAGTGCCCCAGTCGGCCTAGCATCCTGCTGATTGGCAAGCGTCCTAGCGGTGCTGGTGGTGCCTACACCCTACTGGGTTAACGCGCTTATGTGTGTGTGTGTGTGTGTGTGTGTGTGTGTGTGTGTGTGTGTGTGTGTGTGTGTGTGTCGTGATGGGTCGTGCGGTGTCCATCCTTACAACGATACGAAATGCGTAACACATAGACTCCTCTTTCTGGATTTTTTTCTTTCCCTCCCAATTACTTCATGACTTTGCCTATGTAATACTTGTGATTTACCTCATAATTATTTACTCATGTTCTTCTTACGCCTGCATCCCTATGAAGGGCCGTGAAGTCCCTGCTGCTCTTATATTATCTTGCCTATTGACTGATAAGGGTTTCCAATGTTCACGCAGAGTGCTCTTCACACTGTGGCCACTGATATTAACAGCTTACCTCGTGTTAGTCTACAGGATGCGGCCAGCCAGTGCGTCGTGGTGCCTGGTAGCGGTGTTGATGACAATGACGCCACTCGCCCAGGCTACACTGTCCCTCGCCGTCTTGCCCGCTGTGGCTTCCGTGGGTGGCCTCGCTGCTCTCAAGGTGTGTCCTTATTTCCTCACTTATATAGTACACGTATCGTCTTTTTTCTCCTTTATCTCGCTGCTCTCAAGGTGTGTCCTTATTTCCTCACTTATATAGTACACGTATCGTCTTTTTTCTCCTTTATCTCCACAAGTTGTTCCACCTCTCAATGGGAGCTGATGACTCACCGTTACTGCTCAGCTCAGGCATCGCGCATCGTGCCATCCAGTAAGGATTAACAACCCGGGTTAACAGTCTACGTTTTATGTTATAATAGTGGCTTATGGTTCCTTTCTTTCTATCCTCATATTTCAGTATTAATCGTGCATGTCCTTTTCTCTTCATTCTCTTTACTGTGACTTGCCATCTCATTGTACCTGTCTGTATGTATTACAAGTGTTGTGTGGTACGATAATTTCTTCCCCACAGTGTTGTCCTCTCCTCGCCACAGGTTCTGAAGTACGTAGGTTTGTCGAAGCTTCGAAAGACAATCACTAACAGTGGCCTGAGTTCCATCACTGACCTTGATGACTCCGGGAATGACTACTATGATCAGCAGCCCCCTATCTTCGTGGCACCGCCCCCTACCATTATTGCGCCCTCCCCCACCTACTATGCGCAGCCTCCCTCCTACTACCCACCCTCCTTCACTCCCCTCCCTCTGTCCAGCCCTCCCGCCTTTTATATTGTCCCTGCTTCAAGCCTTGAAAACTTCAGGACTCGCCGGGACGTTTCGGTAGGTAGATACGATAATGTTCTCTAATGTCAGTGCATTGCCTATTCTTGCCATCACAAGCACGTTGGGTTCCCCCACCCCGCCCTCATAAAGAAAATAAATGAGAAATGATAATAATAATCATAACAGTAATGATAATGATGATAATAATAATAGTAATAACAATAATAATGATAATAATAATAATTATTATTATTATTATAATTATAATAACAATAACAATAATGATAGGTTGGTAAATGAAATAAACAAAGTGAGAATAAACATTTCGAATGTTGTTTGTTATTTCAGTGGTGACACATCAGCTGTTTCTTTATTGCTACCAAAATTAATTTGAAAACGACTGACTGTGTTTATCAAATGACGCTGACCATTTCAGATATTGCATTGCTAGGAAAGCCCCATAAGGCTCTTATTTCAAAATATCTTCCACTTTGCACCTTCTCGCAGAGTATATCTGGCTCCGGGACTGCGGCTGGCCAGGTGGCGGTAAGGTCTGAGAGGGAGTACTTCGACATGATCAGTGGCCTGGACCGCGATGGGTGTGTGCTGCGAGCGGTGTGTGAAGTAGCCAGCGAGCCTGTGCATTTGCTGACGGAGGACGAGAAGGCGATAATGGCTGCCTTTAGGTGTGTGTGTGTGTGTGTGTGTGTGTGTGTGTGTGTGTGTGTGTGTGTGTGTGTGTGTGTGTGTGTGTGTGTGTGTGTGTGTGTGTGTGTGTGTGTGTGTGTGTGTGTGTGTGCAAAATACGATCTTTGAACGTTAAAAGACAGTTTTCTCATTCCCTTTCCCTCTCATCCACAGCTCTCCTTATAAACCATCCCGCCAAGGCCCGACTACATGGAGGGACATTTACTATCAAGCGGTGTGGGTTGGCAAGACAGCAAACGACGCCGCCATCACTTGCGCTAAGACCTACACCAGATGTCCTCTCCCTGCCCGAGAGCTACTCAAGACGCTGCACGAGGAGGAGGAACAACAGAAGGAAGGAGAAGCATCACGCCAGTAAAGTTATCTTGTATAGGTATGAAGTAACAACTCGTTTGGCAGCCTTGATTCCTGATATTGGCTGTCTTTTATAATCTGTTCTGCTCAGACCTTGTGGACTTAAGTGAAGTTTGCTTTCGGTTATCTTAGGCTGATAACAAGATTCGCTATCAGGTATGTCCAATTTTCCTCATCCAAATCATGTTTCGCATGATGCCTTGGGTGAAATTCAACTGCATTGAGTTGTTAGGATTTGCAGTCAAACTGTCCAGTGACTCATTTTCTATATATGGGTCTTATTGATATGTCTATTTTGAGTGGATGATTATTAACTTGGACAAAAATGACGTAATGCTGGGTACGAAGAGGGTATAAGTTGTTTGACTGAAATGTTTGGTATATCTGGTAAGGAAAAGGTAGTGAATTGTTTGGTGTGGCACTCTCAGTGGCTTGCTTGTGCCAGAAGAAAGGGAAAGAGTGGTATGGCAAGGGCGGCAAAAAGGTGGAATCGATAATTTGGATGCAAGAACAAAATCATTCAAGGTTTGAGAGAGAAGATGGAGTGTACAGACAAGAATCTTTTATCGCAGGCATTCTCTTAGGATGGGAGTTCCAAGTTTCGGGCATCAGAGTAGATTGCATTACATTAGATACCTGTATCGCATGTTTCATTCTTTACATTTTTTTTCTTTTTCATCTTAGCTTAATATACGTACACCTGAATATTTGCTCATGTAAATATCTTGCAATGGCTGACGACATGTTTGTGACTGAATGACATTTTGGCTCCACAGTAAAATGGGCTATGTGGTGACACAGTCCGTGTATAAACATGTAACATAAATGCATACATAGTAACTTTGTTTTCTTCTGAACCACGCCGTTTCCTTCTCGTAATCTCATGTCTATTTCCATCTCAACTCTCTCTCTTTCCTCCCTCTCTCTCTCTCTCTCTCTCTCTCTCTCTCTCTACATTTGCATCTCTCATCACATTTACGTCTGATTCTTTCTCTACAGTCTACACTGATTCTACTACTGCTTGTATCCATATGTATTTGTAGTAGTGGTCTACAAATACTTACAGACATACTAGTTCACTTCCCTTCAGCGTGGTGTGTTCCTGAGGTCCGCTTGGTGGCTCCAGAAGTGTTACGAGAAGCTTGATGTCTGTGCACCATTTCTTTGTTTCTATCATACCACCACGAGACAGGATTAACAAACACACAGTAACATAAACGTTTTATTACAAATACATCACACCAGACACACACACACACACACACACACACACACACACACACACGACCCCCAAAACATCATGTATCGCTCACGCTTTGGATCAGCCACGCAACATGGAAGTTAGAAAAATCCTAATACTAAATATTAGTTACTATTATTAATGACACGTAGGAGCAATGAAGTTGTCTAAAGGAGAAAGAGGCGGTTGGGGGAAGAAATGGTTCGAATAAATAAAAATAAATTAATTGAAGTCACATTCTACAGAACCAGTATGTATATACATTTCCCTACGTGGCAACTCTTGTCCTTATGGGGAGGGAACTGGGATGAAGAGAAATGGGAGCCGGGAAACTCAAATAAAGGTGGGAGGGGAAGGGAAGGAATGGAGGGATGGAGCATTGTTCGCTTGGGGGCGATAAGTCGCCGGCTCGTCTCAGCTCATTGGTCACTCACTCACTCTCTCACTCTCTTACTTACTCACACTGCCTGTTGACTCGGGTGTCAAGAGTAAGCGTTGCACACGCACTACCGTCCTGCTGGTGGTTACGACTACTACACTAACTAACCTAAGGGAGAAGGGAGGTGATGAGCGTTATGGCAACTCGGTCAGCGCGGGTGCAGGTCCCAGCCGTGCATTGCGCCGGGACAAGCGGTGACGTGCAGAACACAGTTATCATGCATTACCTTCTTGATTATATTAATTATTATTCCCGTGAAACCCTTGTGAACCACCCATAGTTAATCCTAAAGGGTGCTGGGAGGAGTCCCAAACCGTCCAGCCAGGCGGACGCTGGGATCCTCCTTAGCCGCCCACAACACCGCCAGCGGTTTGGGGACTAATAAGTGATACGGTGCTGCTCACCCGGCCCCCGCCCACGCCTTCTCCAGGAACACAAGGGAGGGGGTCGGCTGTCACAGTGGAGGAAAACTTACACACAGTGAAGTTGAGACGTTACACACACACACACACACACACACACACACACACACGGTGGTGGTGCACAAGCTAGACGATCCGACGACGTGACTCGCTGGCGGGGCGTCCGCCGGCCAGATGATCCAAGGGGAGGCACCATCCATGCCCGCAGCCGCCTTCCTGCAGTGACTGTGGCGCCTGAATGCCCGGCCGCGACTCACCAAGCGCGCCGCGGCTTGTGACGGGGGGCGACAGGGGTGCTGCTCTCCTGTCGCCCGTCACTGAGGTGCAGCAAGACGCCCTGAGGTGCCTCTCGTAGCCCATGACGCTTGCAGGTGTAGCCTCACATCGCACCCCTTGGCTCGTCTGGTGGTGAGGTGGAGGAGAAGGATGTGGCGTCTAGAAGAGCCCTTTCTTGTGCATGAAGGCCGGATTGTCGTACGTGGACGAGATGATAGATCGTGTGTCACCGTTACTTCTGAACCGCAGGCAGAGGAATGCGGACATGAGGCACGAAACGATGAGTATTGCCAGTAAGACAATGAGAGTCGCGGCGAACCCTGGAGTGGACATACAGATCAGCCCAGATTGGTCCTCCACTTGCGGCGCCACCAGCGTGGATGTCTCAGACTCCCGCAGCTCGGTCTCAGTGCCTCCCTTCTTGTCCTGCACGAAGGCCAGATCGCGAATCGACACAACTTGAATTACGCGGTTGACGCCAATGTCCTTTTGTTTGTCTACCTCTTCCTCTTCTTCAGTCTTTTCTTTAATTTCTTCTTCACTTTCATTCTCGACTTCTCGCTTGGCTCGGCCAGGCACATCGTAGCTGTCTCCCGGGATGACGCCGCCAGCACCGCTGCACTGCTCGGGGCACTGGTAGCGGCAGATCTGAATCGTGCACTGGAAGTGGACTTCCATTGAGTCTGGGAACTTGAACGCCTGGAAGTGTGCGTACGAAAGCACAGATGCTGATGATCCAAAGTTCTTTATTTTGGTGAACTTGGACATGAGCTTGGGGCGCGAGACACAGCCACGTTGGTCCACGAGCTGGATGGGCGCCCTCTTGCCGTCATGTGCCATGCAGTTGCGTACTAGCATATCGAACTTGTTGTCGTCGTCCTTGATAGCCAGCACCATGGTCATGGTCTGGCCGATCTTTACCAGACCAGACACCTCCGAAGCCCACGGGCCCTTGCCCACCTGGATCTGCATCCAGCAACCAACATTGTCCCCGGCGAAGTCTGCGCGAACCACGTCCAACATGTCCACGGGGAATGGACGGAATGTAACAGACTTCTCATACTGGTCGTGCCACGTGCACCTCAGCTTGCGTGCCTGATCCCATACCTCCTGCACCTGAGGGTCGTACTGCACGACGATGGTGTTCTCAAAGTAGGTGCCTGAGCCACTCTGGCTGCCGTAGCCGTACAGACCGTTCTCAGTGTTGCCGGTGGTGCCGCACGCGTTGATCGAGATATCGAAGGTGGCCTGTGAGCGGCCCAGGCCCGCTGGCAGGTGTACACAGTGCACGTTACTATAGTGACCTTTGCTGAAGATGATGCCGAAGAAGGGCTTGTCGAAGGTGATACTGACCTTCATTAAGTTCTTTTCACATTTTACATCAAGAGAAGTTATCTTAGGCATCTCCGGGGCGGCTGTTGGCCAAGGATCTGCAGGCGCCAGAGCCTCAGGCGGCACGTAGGCGTTGGCTGAGCCTGACACGTCGGCGTCAGGAGAGTGGCCTATGCCGACATTGATAGCTGGTGGCGGTGGGCCATTATAAAGGTTCTGTGGTGGTGGAGGCAGAACCGCTCCAGGTAGATGTACTGACGCGGCACTCTGGAGAGGCGCAGGAGCAAAGGTGGAGAGGACTGGTTGAGGCAGGTGGGAACTACCGCCGTGACCGCCACTCGCGCCCTTGCCTGTGCTGCCTCCCGCAAGGAAAACATCACCGGGTTTGGGGGAGCCGTAGTCTGGACCCAGTGGTTGAGGCTGACCTTGATGGACTGAAGGAGTGTGGCCTGTGTGGACAGGTTTTCGTGATGGGGGAAGAGGGCCAGAATACGCGGCCCTGGGAGGGGGAGGTGGCTGCAAGGGCTTGCGTGGACCCGGTACTTTGAACCCGGGGCCTATAGGCTGCCTCGGCTTATGAACGATTCCTGAGGGAGGAAGTGGTGGTGGAGGCGGAAGACGATGACGGGTTGCAGGACGCTTGGGCGGGCCCTGGTGATGGGCCGGGCCAGCGCCTTCCTTGGGCTTGGCGCGCTGTCTACCGCCGGCGTGATCAGGAAGGACCAGCTTTCCAGGGTAGACCGGGAAGCGAACAGGCACCGGAATGGCCTGGACCGGGTAGGGCTTCCCGACGGCCACGTGACGGTCCACTGACTCCACCGCGATCTGGTCTGCTACCTTGCCCTCAAACACGTCGCCGTCATCGTCATCAGGGAGAGCGGCCGCCATTCGGTCCTGAGCCACATTAGGGTTGAGTTGGCCGGAGGAGGCGTCACCCGTCCCCTCCTGATCCTCGCTGCTCGCCACCTGCAACACAAGCAATACTGTTACCTACCATACACACATACATATATTTCATCATAGTGACATTCTATCACAGAGCAAAGCTTTGCCCTGTGCAGGCCATGAAAGAGGGCTTTACTGCGTCCATTACACACACCACAAACCTTTCCCTCATCAATGAATTCTCGCCGCGAGCCAAGAAATAGCAATTCAGGCCTCTTATACTGTACATCCCATTTTATTATTTTTATGAGAGAGTAAGCACTATAAAACGTCATCATTCGTTGGATCTCTCTCTCTCTCTCTCTCTCTCTCTCTCTCTCTCTCTCTCTCTCTCTCTCTCTCTCTCTCTCTCTCTCTCTCTCTCTCTCTTTTCCAAACTGTTCGTGTAATACACGTTCCAAACAAACACAACAAAGTAACATACAAGAAAACTTCTATGCTTGCTTGAATATGACTTTTTCTCTCTCTCTTTGATAACCTTCACATCCTCTCCACTCTGACTTGTTAAATTACTTGTGACCATTCACTTGAATTCCTTAAATTGATTGCCATAGAGGGAGAAGGAGGAGGAGTAGGAGGAAAAGGAGGGCTTTGGGAAGAACGAAACCAGTGTAGGAAGTGAGGGAGCATCGTGGGCTGCCTCGCGGTGATCATGTTTGGAATGTAAATGAGGAGGCGTCCCACAAAGTTTTGCTCCGCCAAGCCGACTAGCTGCCCGACTTTCTCACAAACTATGTAAATGATTTCATGGGCAAAATCAAATTGGACCTTTGAGATAAAAAGAAGAAAATGGTGGCTGATCGCTCTGAACGGCTATGACGCTGCAGGAGCGGTTGGGGTGGCAAGTGAAGAGAGAAACGAAGAGAAGTATAAGAAAGAAGAGTAACAAGAGGAAGCTAAGGGTGAAGAAGTTTCCATGCAGACATCTCTTGTTGAATACCACGGTGCTTGTCAACATTTACTGAATACCAAGGGGCATGTCTCCAAGCGTCACCATGTCATGAAAGGGAGGCAGGTAGCAGTGGTGGTGATGGGGAGTTAGTGGCACTATACATACCTTGCCTTCCTTTGTATCACCTCTTATTCCTCACTCTAGACTCTAACACTACTCCACATTCACTCTTCAGTGTGACCTAAGGCCTGCGGTTCTGTGTCAGGTCAGCGCTTCATCGTCAGTGAAGAAATATCGTTACACTGAATTCGACTGACACGTTCACACATGTCCGGCGCAATTCCGTGTTTTGGCGGTCCGTGGCAGTTTCGTTTCCTTTTCTTAACTACATGCAACCAATAACAATCAAACAAACAATATAAGTAAATAGAAATTACAATAATAATAATAATGAAAAAAAACTTTAAGAAAGAAAGAAAGAAACAAACAAACAAACAAACAAACAAGCAAACAAACAAACAAACAAACAAAGCGAGATATTGAGGAGTGGCCACTACAGGTAGTAATTATTCCCACAGCCGCCATTTGAGTCCCCCACAAACTAGGCGTGAACCGGGATGGCGTGACCCGGGAAGACGGTGCTCCAGTTCTCATGAGTCCCGTATAGAATCGAGACTTCCATCACAGGGGCCAGAGTCGCGACGGAGTGGTGGGAGTGGGACGGGGAGGAATCGGGAAGGGCGGGGCGGGGCGGAATGAGGCGGGGTGGTGAGCAGCAATATGTTGGTAGTAAGTCGGCGAGTATGTGGCTTGGCGGAAAAGGTTGGCGATGATTTGCAAGAGGAAGAAGGTTGGTAAGGGCAAGGTTCGCATGAAAGAAGCGGAAGGAGACGTGAGGGAGGGAGAATATCCACCCAGTCCCCCGCTGGATCCTGAAATGAGATACTTTGTGGAGCAGGAATGGAAAGTTGAATATGGAAGGTTTGGAGAAACTTTGCGAGAAAAAAGTGCGTGGGTAGCATGGAAGAATTAATTTAGAAAGCTTGCAGTTGGAAATGTACGTACTAGAATGGAAGGTTTACTATATACAGATGGTTTGCAGACATCTGTGTGTGTGTGTGAGAGAGAGAGAGAGAGAGAGAGAGAGAGAGAGAGAGAGAGAGAGAGAGAGAGAGAGAGAGAGAGAGAGAGAGAGAGAGAGAGAGAGAGAGAGAGAGAGAGAGAGAGGTGTCGTCCTACATTTCAAAGCGCAGGATCATGTCTCCTCAGGGTAGAAGTAGATTCATGCCCCTCCTCCTCCCCGCTGCTTCCTTTCCTCCCTTCCTTTTCCCTTCACCCATCTTTTCTCACCTCCTTACCTCACCTTACGTCACTTTAGGTAGGATTACCATCTACCTATCGCTTGTTCCCGCTTTCCTACCACATCTGCTCTTCATACCTATTGACACCTATTGTTTCTTCCTATTATCCTTGTCTCTATCTATTCCATAGGTTGATTCTTTCTTCTCTGACCGCTATCTCTTCCCGACGCAGCTGCAGTAATCCACGGAGGTAAGCCAAGTGCCATAACATACATCACTTCACCACTGCAGGAGGAGGAGGAGGAGGAGGAGGAGGAGGAGGAGGAGGAGAGGAGGAGGAGAGTATGGAGAGGACGTCAAAATCAACTTGCTCATCTCCTGGTCTGCAAGTGGCATCGGTTTCTCTGTGATGCTTCTCATAATGAAGAAACTTGATATCTGAAGGCGCCGACGTGATATTTTTGCCGCGCTGAGCAGTATTATTGGCTGGTTGGTTGACTGGCTGGCTGGCTGGCAGTTGAGTCCCCTGCAGCCCACACCCAGAAACGAGGCTAATGGGCTGAGGGCGTGGTGAGATGGGAGGAGGGGCGTAAACAACCCAGAGGAGAAGAGGGACGTGAATGTGTACGTATAATACATGTATTACGCCCATGACTGGCAGGACACGGGCAGCAAGGAGGGATACACACGAGCACACTGCCTGCCCCGGGGAGTGTGTCGTGGCGTCCTGGCCTCCTGACACAAATATCTCATCAGGAAGTCAAATGTCACTTTGGGAACTTGGGAACTCTCCTCTTCTTCCTTTCTATCTCCAGGCTATGTCCCTCCGTTGGCCAACCAGCTCAGAATAACATACATCATACATAAAGGACATCATACATTCAAATTTAGAAATCCTGACGCATCAATACAATAGACATACGGTCGACAATACCTATGCATTTTCTATACTCCACATTGACGATTTCCTTTGCCTTTTTGTAAAGTAGCAGTAGTAGTAGTAGTAGTAGTAGTAGTAGTAGTAGTAGTAGTAGTAGTAGCAGCAGCAGCAGCAGCAGCAGCAGCAGCAGCAGTAGTAGTAGTAGTAGTAGTAGTGGCAGTGGCAGTGGCAGCAGCAGTGGCAGTAGCAGCAGCAGCAGCAGCAGCAGCAGTAGTGGTGGTGGTGGTGCAGGTGGTGATGGTGCAGGTGGTGGTGCAGCAGCAGCAGCAGCAGCAGCAGCAGCAGCAGCAACAACAGCAAACAACAACAGCAGCAAACAGCAGTGCAGTGGTGGTGGTGGTGGTGGTGGTGGTGGTGGTGGTGGTGGCAGCAGCAGCAGCAGCAGCAGCAGCAGCAGCAGCAGCAGCGGCAGCAGCAGCGGTGGTGGTGGTGGTGGTGGTGGTGGTGGTGGTGGTGGTGGTGGTGGTGGTGGTGGTGGTGGTGGTGGTGGTGGTGGTGGTGGTGGTGGTGGTGCAGCAGCAGCAGCAGCAGCAGCAGCAGCAGTTGGTGGTGGTGGTGGTGGTGGTGGTGGTGGTGGTGGTGGTGGTGGTAGTGGTGGTGGTGGTGGTGGTGGTGGTGGTGGTGGTGGTGGTGGTGGTGGTGGTGGTGGCAGTGGTGGTGGTGGCAGTGGTGGTGGTGGCAGTGGCAGTGTTGGTGGTGGCAGGCAGTGGTGGTGGTGGTGGTGGTGGTGCAGCAGGTGGTGGTGGTGGTGGTGGTGGTGGTGGTGGTGGTGGTGGCAGTGGTGGTGGCAGCAGCAGCAGTGGCAGTGGCAGTGCAGCAGCAGCAGCAGCAGCAGCAGCAGCAGCAGCAGCAGCAGCAGGAGCAGGAGCAGCAGTAGTGCAGGTGCAGCAGCAGCAGCAGCAGCAGCAGTAACAGTAGTAGTAGTAGCAGTAGTACCAGCAGTATGGTGTGACTAAGAAGGTATTAAAGATATTTTCTCACGGTATCGGAATAAGAACATCATTACTGAAGAAAAAAAGAAAGCGTGTGAGCATAAGGTGAGGTTATTCAGTGAAGACAGGCCTAGATATAAGGGAAGGCAGGTGTGTGAGTGATGAGGAAGTCAACACCCAAGGGAAGCTGGATGGTGACAGGTGGTGGTGGTGGTGGTGGTGGTAATGATGAGGAAGCGTTATGAGACAGGCATGGGAACTATAACAGGGGAACAACGCGATAGAGAATGAGAAAAATGGCTATAACGAGTTACTGAAAAAAAAACAAGAGCTCAAAATTAAGGAGATAGACACACACACACACACACACACACTCTCTCTCTCTCTCTCTCTCTCTCTCTCTCTCTCTCTCTCTCTCTCTCTCTCTCTCTCTCTCTCTCTCTCTCTCTCTCTCTCTCTCTCTCTCTCTCTCTCTCTCTCTCTCTCTCTCTCTCTCTCTCTCTCTCTCTCTCTCTCTCTCTCTCTCTCTCTCTCTCTCTCTCTCTCATAAATGATTGAATGCCATGTTCACTGAATGCTAATAGTAGTAGTAGTAGTAGTAGTAGTAGTAGTAGTAGTAGTAGTAGTAGTAGCAGTAGCAGCAGCAGCAGTAGTAGTAGTAGCAGCAGCAGCAGTAGTAGCAGTAGTAGTAGTAGTAGTAGTAGTAGTAGTAGTAGTAGTAGTAGTAGTAGTAGTAGTAGTGGTGGTTACAGCAGCAATAGTGATAGCAGCAGCAGCAGCAACATCAGCACTAGCAGAATTGGCTGCGGCAGTTTTAAGCGAGATGAGTGAGCGAGCGGCATCTGAACAAGCAGAGCTCGTTGCTAGCATGCTGGTTGTCTTCATGGTGGGCTATCTGGCTGGTTGGCTGGCTAGCTAGCTGGTTGTTTGGCTAACTGGCTGGCTGGCTGGCTGGCTGGTTGGTCCACGAGTCCATGACCCTGCAGACACAGTGGCCTGGTTTTCTCCTCCAGACAGGTTGTTGGAGGAGATATTCCCTCCGCTGCCATACCTTCCTACTCCAGCTGCTTCCTTCTTCCTCTTCCTGCTCCTCTTCATCATCACCATCATCATCACTACCTTCATCCTTTTCCTCTTCCACCACTACCGCCCTCACCACCACCTCATCCTTCTCCTTCAAAATACTTCTACTAATAATTATTGCCTCTTCCTCTACCCGGTGTCAGACTTTCTCCCGCCCTCCTCCTCCTCCTCTTCTTCCTCCTCTTCCTCCTTCTCCTCCCTGTTCTGTTCCACAAATATGATTAAAATTCGAGCTTTCAATCCCTTAAGCGAGGCGCTAACCGGATACTCCCTCCCCTCCCTTCTTTACCACATCACACCACACCACACCACACCACACCCGTCTATCGACAACAACCCTCGACAACACATAACAAATAACACAGTTCGTCTCTTCCAACACATAGCGCGGCTCGTCTTATGTCCCGATCTGAAAAGTTTTTGGAGTTTCGTCTTACCTCGACAGTATCTAAGAAAAAATTAAAGCATGATATGAATGAATGGCTGAGTGTCTTCCTTGCCTCTTGCTCAGTATTAGGAAAAATGTGTGAGTCTTAGCTGAAATAAGGGATAAATAGTGGGAAAGTTTTGTGCTGCTACACTTATACTGATCTTTTTTTGTACATATGAGAGTTGATTGATTGTGGATGCTTATTCAATGCTAGTTATTTGTCTGAAGCTTCTCTCTTCCTCTTATAATAGAACTGTTGGTGTAATACGTGCTTAATGAATGTAAAATTTCTATCTATCAATATCTATCATCTACAATTTATCTTCCAAGCTA
>NC_059265.1:5294782-5314782 GCF_017591435.1 Portunus trituberculatus
CTTCTAAGATCATTGACTTATATTACTTCTATTCCAAAAACAAGATATGGGAAGTCAAACAATCAGCCAGAAAAGACGTGGGAGGAGGAAGGGAGAAAAGGGAAGGAGTTAGGGAGGGAGGGAAAGAAGGGAGATAAGTGATAAGAAGACAAGCATGAATTAATGGAAATAGTTAATGATGGAATATAGGAACGAGAAAGAAGGGAAAGGAGGCAGAAATTATTAAAAGAATGGAGGGATGAGTGACTGGTGATGATTGACGTTGGAGAGAGAGAGAGAGAGAGAGAGAGAGAGAGAGAGAGAGAGAGAGAGAGAGAGAGAGAGAGAGAGAGAGAGAGAGAGAGAGAGAGAACGATGCTATAAATGAGATAAAAAATAATAAATGACGGGGGAATGAGTTGATGGATTATGGGAGTGAGTGAGGCGGAAAGCGAAGCAAAATTGATTAATGCAGTGAGTAGTGATGACTGACACAGAAACGAGCGAGTGAAGCAGGGCATGAGTGAGTGACAGAGTGGGAAAGAGGGAGGAAGGGAATGGGTACAAAGGAATACAAAGAAAGTCCAAACAGCCGGAGGGGGCACAGGTAGATAATTTAGATATGTTGAGGTGTGTTGTGAGAAGAGTGGGGAAGAGTCGGGGTAGAGTGGGGAAGAGTGGGTCAGTGGGTGAGTGAGGGCGGAGGGCGGGCAGCTTGACCACTACCACCACCACCATCACTACCACTACCACCACCACCACTACCATTCCAGCTTCCACCAGCAGTATAATAGCGAGCGAAATGGATGAAAAATTGTGGTGGTGAGTGACGTAGTGACGAGAAGTCCTATTTACAACCTCACTTGCCTCGTTTTAGATTAGACACAGGTTCAATTTTACGAGGAACCTTCTCTTGCTTATCTATCCATCTCTAGCAATCTATTTATTTATCTACACGCGGAATAAAATCAATAGATTTTTCTTTTATATCTTATCAATCTTTTATTACATTTCATTCTCTCTCTCTCTCTCTCTCTCTCTCTCTCTCTCTCTCTCTCTCTCTCTCTCTCATCTGAGAGCATGACAACCTATTTATCTCACCAAATTCCTTCTCTCCCTATTTTTCCTCCTTGTCCTCGTCCCTCCCTTTCTTTTCATCGGTTTCTGCCGGCTTCCTCCAGAGAGAGAGAGAGAGAGAGAGAGAGAGAGAGAGAGAGAGAGAGAGAGAGAGAGAGAGATTAATATATCTGTGACACAGACACACACACACACACACACACACACACACACACACACACACACACACACACACACACACACACACACACACACACACACACACACACACACACACACACACACACACACACACATTGTGTGAAGGTTCACCTGTGTGTGTGTGTGTGTGTGTGTGTGTGTGTGTGTGTGTGTGTGTGTGTGTGTGTGTGTGTGTGTGTGTGTGTGTGTGTGTGTGTGTGTGTGTGTGTGTGTGTGTGTGTGTGTGTGTTTGGACTGCTAGCTGTATAAAGCACGTGATAAATGCAATGAACACACGACATACGCACGCACACACTTGGTAACCGGGGATGTAAGTGATGATGTATACACACTGAAGTAACGTGCACATTATACTCATCTCTCTCTCTCTCTCTCTCTCTCTCTCTCTCTCTCATTTAATAGTTGAGATTCTCCATACATCTTTTTTTCAATGATATTTAGATCTTAATGTGTTTTGCAGTGAGGCTTCCCCTCTCCTCCTCCTCCTCTCTTCTTCTTCTTCTCCTTCTCCTCCTCCTCCTCCTCCTCCTCCTCCTCCTCCTCCTCTTCCTCCTCCTCTCCTCTTCCTCTTCTCGTCTTCCTCCATCGCCAGTGCACGGAAATGAAAGGCAGAATATGGAATATGTTAGTGATTCCCATGCCCTCAACTAGAAAGTAGGACAAATTCTTCTCCTCCTCCTCCTCCTCCTCCTCCTCCTCCTCCTCCTCCTCCTCCTCCTCCTCCCCCTCCTCCTTCTCTTCCTCCTCTTCAGGTATTCAGTCACAAAATGGACAAATCCTCTCCCCTCTTCCCTTTCCCATTCCTTCCTTTCTTTTCTTTCTTATGTTCGCTTTCCTTTTCTCTTTTGTTATTTTTTTCCCATATAGTTCTGACTCCTTTGCTTAAAGAAGAAGAAGAAGAAGAAGAAGAAAATGATAAATGATAATGATGATGATGATGATGACAATGAAAAATAATAATGACCAAGGACAAAAAGAGCAAATGTTAAAAAAAAATCAAGAGATGAAACGTTTTGAGAGAGAGAAACGTTTGATAACATTTGCGTAATGACTCCAGCATTCCTCTTTCCTTCCCTCAATCTCTCCTTCTCTCCTAGAATGACTTGCAGTATCTCTTCTCTTCTTTCCTCTTTCCTCCTTCCTCCTTCCTCCTCCTCCTTCTTTCACACGTGTCAGCATAGTAACCCAAATCGTACTCCATCTCGCGCGCTTGTGTGTGTGTGTGTGTGTGTGTGTGTGTGTGTGTGTGTGTGTGTGTGTGTGTGTGTTTAAAAGCAATACACAGAGTCGTGAGAACAAATAATCACGCATCAAGAAAAAAGATGAAAATTTTTAAAAACAAATAAAAAGACGAGGAAATGACAAAAAAAAAAAAACAGAAGTATGTAGGAGAAACAAAACAAAAAGTACAAGTATGGGTAAAAAAAAATATAGAGAGAGAGAGAGAGAGAGAGAGAGAGAGAGAGAGAGAGAGAGAGAGAGAGAGAGAGAGAGAGAGAGAGAGAGAGAGAGAGAGAGAGAGAGAGAGAGAGAGAGAGAGAGAGAGAGAGAGAGAGAGGACAAGCTCGTATGTGATGCTGTTGCTCTCTAGTACTTCTGCCAACCACCTGGGTACTCTCTCTCTCTCTCTCTCTCTCTCTCTCTCTCTCTCTCTCTCAGCGCGCTTCGGGAACGAGGTTCTCACGCTTAGGAAGGGAGAGTCTACCTCGACGCTTTCTCTCAGCGCGCTTCCGCGCTCGCACACACACACACACACACACACACACACACACACATCGCTCCTCCTTGACCTCCTTTTCACATCTTGACGGAATTCGCTTCAGGATGAGTCAATATTATTCTCTCTCTCTCTCTCTCTCTCTCTCTCTCTCTCTCTCTCTCTCTCTCTCTCTCTCTCTCTCTCTCTCTCTCTCTCTAAATAATAATGCTTCCAAGACTGAATGCCTTTTAGATTGGCTGTATGTCAGATTTATTATTTCTATGGGGCGGTATTCTCTCTCTCTCTCTCTCTCTCTCTCTCTCTCTCTCTCTCTCTCTCTCTCTCTCTCTCTCTCTCTCTCTCTCTCTCTCTCTCTCTCTCTCTCTCTCTCTCTCTCTCTCTCTCTCTAAGTGACAAGAGAGACGTGTTCTGATAGCAGGGGAGATATTACGCGTGGTGTGTGTGTGTGTGTGTGTGTGTGTGTGTGTGTGTGTGTGTGTGTGTGTGTGTGTGTGTGTGTGTGTGTGTGTGTGTGTGTGTGTGTGTGTACAGTGACGTCAGGGTGCGTGCCTCCCTCACCACCACCATTCGTGCACACGCCAGGAGGCAGCAATCTCACACTGGAGTCACACCCATGAGCACGAAGGCTTACTAGGGCGTGAAGGACCCGGACAAGAGGAGGCAGAAGGCAGGAGGCACAAGACACAAGACACTGGGAGCACAAACACTACAGAGCCTACACCCTGAGACAATACACGCAAGCACGGTACACACACAAGACAGAGGGCGCTGGGAACACAGATGATGTATGCAGTGTTCTGTTGTTTCATCACCGACGTTACAGGGAACACTTAAGGAGTATAGAGCCGCTGTCCACGTGAATGAAAGAAAGGATGTGGGAGGAGAGGATGGAGGAAGAGGAGGAGGAGGAGGTGTAGGAAGAAATACAATAAAACTGTGTACTTACCAGGGGGAGGAGGAGGAGGAGGAGCCCCAGCCAGCAAGTGCCCCACACCTTCATCTCCGCTGCTCCCGTCGTCTCTACCTGCAAGACACACAAACACATACATGTACACACGTGTTGTAACATTAGCGATGGCTGTGGTGGTGGTGATGATGATGATGATGGTGATGATGATGATGATGATGGTGATGATGATGATAATGATGGTGATGATGATGATAATGATGGTGATGATGATGGTGATGTAACAGTTGAGTGAAGTAAATCACCAATGGGGCTTAGAAACATAACACTTAAAATCTCTCTCTCTCTCTCTCTCTCTCTCTCTCTCTCTCTCTCTCTCTCTCTCTCTCTCTCTCTCTCTCTCTCTCTCTCTCTCTCTCTCTCTCTCTCTCTCTCTCTCTCTCTCTCTCTCTCTCTCTCTCTCTCTCTCTCTCTCTCTCAATCAATCAATTAAACTATCTATACATATTTCCCATGACCTTTTCAATCGATCAATTGGGGAAGTTCAAGTATTTTTTTTTTTTTTGCTGAGGCGTAGGAAAGAGGTGAGAGGGTGAAGCAGTACCAGGCGCAGAATGGATGTGTACAAGGCAAGGGAAGGGAAGGGAAGAAAAGGGAAGGGAAGGGCAGGGTAGCCGCAGACACACTGATAACGGAAAGGGCGTGGGAACCAGAGCATATTTTTTCAACCACAATGAACAGCCTCATTCACTCATTAACTCACTCACTTAACCAATCAATCAGTAAATCAACTACTCATTCATTCACTCGCTAACTCATTCATTCACGGTTTTACTTCCTCTCTTCCTGTCACTTCCTTCATAACTCTGTCTCTGTCTCTGTCTCTCTCTCTCTCTCTCTCTCTCTCTCTCGCTCTCAGTAAAAGAAGAGTATGAGGAACAAAACTATAAAAGAAATCCGAAGAAAGTAGGAAGTAAAGGAGTGTGAAGCGGAACATAGCCGAAGAGGAGGAGGAGGAGGAGGAGGAGGAGGAGGAGGCGGAGGAGGAGGCACCCGCACCTTGAACTTGCCGCCTCCTCACCTTCAACCAACCAGCTGGGAATTCGCTCTCTCGGTCAATGCTACGGTCTCTCTCTCTCCCTCTCTCTCTCTCTCTCTCTCTCTCTCTCTCTCTCTCTCTCTCTTGCGTTTGTTTAATTGTTGATACAAGAAAGGGAATATCTTTAGTTTTTTTATGAGGAAAAAAAGAAAGGAAGGAAGGAAGGAAGGAAGGAAAGATGAAAGGAAGAAAGGAAGGAAGGAAGGAAGGAAGGATGAAAGGAAGGAAGGAAGGAAGGAAGGAAGGAAGGAAGGAAGGAAGAGAGAAAGGAAGGAAGGGGTGTCATAAAGAATTAACGAAAGAAATGAGAGAGAGAGAGAGAGAGAGAGAGAGAGAGAGAGAGAGAGAGAGAGAGAGAGAGAGAGAGCGTGTGTAATCATGTTTCGTTGTTAAAATACTTCTTCCGTTTTTCCGCGTATTGCTGTTAACTTTTATTACTATCTCTCTCTCTCTCTCTCTCTCTCTCTCTCTCTCTCTCTCTCTCTCTCTCTCTCTCTCACACACACACACACACACACACACACACACACACACACACACACACACACACACACACACACACACACACACACACACACACACACATCAGCGTGACCCGTCCAGCGGCCTACCTTTGTGACCCACATGCTGCCAGAGAAGGAAGGAGGAGGAGAAGGAGGAGGAGGAGGAGGAGAGGAGGAGGAGGAGGAGGAGGAGGAGGAGGAGGAGGAGGAGGAGGAGGAGGAGGAGGAGGAGGAGAGAAGAGTCGCAGGAGTACTGGAGATTGGGTCAGCTTGGCACACTTTTATAGTTTACCACTCATTTATTTTTTTCTCTTTCTTTTCTTTACCTCCTAACTCTTAATCACTTTCCGTGTTCTTGAAAAATTTGTGAAAGAAAGAATCCAATATATATTCAGTTGGTGTGACTTTGAATACACACACACACACACACACACACACACACACACACACACACACACACACACACACACACACACACACTCTCTCTCTCTCTCGCCGTTTATCACATCATCTTTCTTCCTTCAGTGTTGGGATGACCACTTTGTCGCTTCGTTCACAGCCACACGTCTCCTCATTCCCACGCTTGGTCTGTTCTCGTGGTTCCCTCATTGCTACCACTGCTGGGTGTGTGGCCGCCTTCTGCTGGCCGGCGAGTATCAGTCAGTAATAATGTTTAATGTGTGAGCTTTTCTCTTTAGTACCGTGGTGTTATCTGCCTCGCTTCACTCGTCTTTCGAAATCGCATTCATTGACTAATTTTGGCTCGTTGGCAGATATTCTCTTTCTCTCTCTCATACAGACACTCACACACACACACACACACACACACACACACACACACACACACACACACACACACACACACACACACACACACACACATTATCTTTCCGTCATCTTCCTTCTGTTCCTCAGCATTCTTCATCTTCTTCGTCTTAAGATACAGAGCCATCAGTATCAGTCATCACGTACGCTTCCCATCACTTCCACCACCACTATCACCATCACCATCACCATCACCACCACCATCACTATTACCACCACCATCACCACCACCATTACTTGTCACTGCTGCTAGGTTTGAATTAAGGGAAACATTAACATTAAATAGTACATTTTAATTTTTAACTCCTCAATTTTGTGAGAGATCCATCTCAAGCGAAAACTTTTAGTAATTCTCTCTCTCTCTCTCTCTCTCTCTCTCTCTCTCTCTCTCTCTCTCTCTCTCTCACGTACGCACACACGCATATGCCAATTTTTCATGTCTTTAACCCTTCTTTCTTTTCTCACCAGACCGAGAAAGAGAGAGAGAGAGAGAGAGAGAGAGAGAGAGAGAGAGAGAGACCAATACCTCTATGAATACGAACAATAAGAGGTGGAGTGAGTGAGTGAAAACCAACACCACCTCCACTAATACCACCACCACCACCACCACCAGCACAACCCTCCCGCCGGCGGGGCAGAAGAAGGAGGGCGCCCGACAAGTTCCCGGATCAGACGCGGATGTTGTCGGTCAATTTTTACTGAAGTCACTTCCTCTTTCTACTCTCACCGCCTCCTTCCACGTCCAAACGATGAGGAGGAGGAGGAGGAGGAGGAGGAGGAGGAGGAAGAAGAAGGAGGAGCAAGGGAAGAGAGGGAAGGGCAAGAGACATATGACGTTGATAAATGAGAAAGATGATTGGATGGGATGAAAAGAAAGAGAGGGAAAGAACAGAGAGAAAAAAAGAGAAAAAGAAAGGAAAGAAAGAAATAAGGAGAAATAGAATAAAAAGAGCGAGAAGGAAAATGAATGAAGGAAAAGAGAAGTGAGACAGGAAAATAAAAAAGATGAAAGAAAAAAATTATGTGAGAAGAGGAAGGAAAAAGAAGAGAGGAGGAGGAAGGAGGAAAGAAAATTAAAGGTAAGACACGGAAGATATCCTTAACTCTGGGATTAATTAAATGATAAAGAAGAGGAAGAGGAAGAGGAGGAGGAAGAGGAGGAAGAGGAGCGGTGGTGGCAAAACAAGGTCATGGAGATAACAGAAAAGTACTTACATGTTTTTGTGATTATTTACACTGGAAATGAGGTGAAGAGGAGGAGGAGGAGGAGGAGGAGGAGGAGGAGGAGGAGGAGGAGGAGGAGGAGGAGGAGGAGGGAGAGCTGGAGTAGAGATCATTGCTAGACAGCGGTTAGAGGAAAAGGAAGAACAAAAAGAAAAAGAAAAAGAAGATTAAGTAGAGGAGGAGGAGGAGGAGGAGGAGGAGAAGGAAGAGGAGGAGGAAGAGGAGGAGGAGGAGGAGGAGGAGGAGGAGTGATGTAAATAATAGATATCACGAATTTTGAACTGAGACTGAATCTACTTTTTTTTCTTCCTCCTCCTCCTCCTCCTCCTCCTCTTTCTCGTATTCATCACTTCTCATGACTCATATTCCTTGCTTATGACAACGCCTCGCTCCTACAATCCATAGTTAGCGAATATTGCAGTCACAATAAAATACAATATTGACATGTTTCTCTCTCTAACTCTTCTATTTCTCCTTCTCTTCTCGTAATTCATTGGGAGTTATTCGATGATATATATTTTTCCTCTTTCTTCGTCTTCCATACTTTCTTCTTCTCTGCGGAAACCATTTGTTGTTCGTTTGTCACTAATCAACCGGACATTTATCACCTCTCTAAAAACTCCCTTCTCATTTTGTTTCTTCCTTCATTCTTCTTCACTCTTTGCAATATAAACACAATAGATATCCACTTTTTTTACTATATTTTTCATCCTACTCCTTTTCTTCTTCATTCTACTCAATGTAAACACAGTCTTCACTTGTAATTATTAACATACTTTTCTGCTCTTCTTCTTTTCTTGTTAATTACGGACATTTTTCATCCCATAACTTCCTTCATCTCTTTTTTATTCTCTTTAGTGCAGTCACAGTCCTCACTTTGAATTCAACTAGAAACGTGCTTTGTTCTTCTTTCATAATTCTCTTTTTTAATAGGCATATTTTTTTCATCCTACATAATTATTCTTTTCTTCCATAATGTAAACACAGCCTTCATCTTTAACTACAAACATATTTTTCTCCTCCCCTCCTCTACTTCTGCTCCTCTCCCAATAAGGACGAACTTTTCCCTTCTTCGCCAGCAAGCCAAGCAGCCTTCCTGGATCACTGTATAAGTTGATCGCCTGGATGGCCAACAAGCGGCGCGGCGTTCATTGTCAAGGTCACTAGTGTGGGCCGCGCCTTCTTCAAGGTAACGGTATTTTTATTTCCCTGCAACAATCCTCGCGTGCGCTCTATCTGCCCTCCCCTTCTCTCTCTCTCTCTCTCTCTCTCTCTCTCTCTCTCTCTCTCTCTCTCTCTCTCTTTCTGTAACCTAGCAACTGGTGTATCGGAGTATTTTTCTTCTTGCACCCTGAATTTCATTAACGGTTTTCATTCCCAGCAACGTTGTCTTCTCGTCCTTCAGGCTTCAGCGGCTCTCGACCAGCGGCGACACGACAAGCGAAGACGTAAGAGTCAGCCAAAGCAAACAAGTAGTAGCAGTGATGATATAGTAGTAGTAGTAGTAGTAGTGGTGGTGGTGGTGGTGGTGTTGGGGTGATGGTAATAGGGGGCTGGAAAAAAATTCTGGTAGTAGTAGAAAAGTAGAAGTAGAAGTAGAAGTAGAAGTAGAAGTAGTAGTAGTAGTAGTAGTAGTAGTAGTAGTAGTAGTAGTAGTAGTAGCAGTAGTGATGGTAGTGGTAATAGTGTTGGTGGTGATGGTAATAGGAGCTGAAAAAAAAATAGGTCGTAGTAGTAGTAGTAGTGTGGCAGCAGTAGTAGCAGCAGCAGCGGCAGTAGTAGCGGTAGCAGTAACTTCCTTCCGTGACTCACTGATAACACGGGTACAGTCTTGGCTCGCTATGTGTCGTTTTGCAAGTTTACAATCTTAATCTCGCGAGGGGACGGTGCTTCTATTGCTGACACGCGGCTACACACAAACAGACAGACTAACGTGTGTAGAGAGTACGTTATGATGGGATGAGTGAGGAAGGGAACCTGAGACAGACAGACACTCATAGATACACACATACACACACACAGGTCCCCGAGCACTCGCCAATACCTACCGAGGTTCCAGAGACGAGCTATTGTAGTACGTCCACACGGCACTGCTGTTCAAAACTTAATAATGCCGCCGCTGCTGACTCCGGGAGACCTACTTGATGCGCTACCCCACATTCGGCGCCCGCAAGCAACCAACCTCGCGCGTGACGTAAGTAGCACCGCCTCGCCAGCCTCAGCGTCATCAACTTTCTGAGCCGCGACTGGTGGACGGCGCGCGAGTCGGCATTCGGTCTCATGACGTCACTCTTTGGCTCCTCCTCTTCACCTACATTCCCATCCCGTCCATACATTTTGGCGCCGCCCGCTGCTATGACACGCTCCGCCCCCCTTAGACTCTCCCTCATTCCCTCCTTACCTCTCTCTCTTTCTCCCTCGTGCTGGCTGGCTGGCTGGCGTCTGAAATTCCTATGTGTGTGTGTGTGTGTGTGTGTGTGTGTGTGTGTGTGTGTGTGTGTGTGTGTGTGTGTGTGTGTGTGTGTGTCGGCCAAACACCTCGTCAGGGCCACTCCCATGCAGCACCTGGTCACTAGTACACCATCCTTAACAGATGTGCTTGCTTACACACCAACAAACAAACACACACACACACACAAACACATACACGAGAATGCAGCAGACAATACACACCATAAAGCCAAGGGTTATGTACACACACACACACACACACACACACACACACACACACACACACACACACACACAGGTACGTACATAATACTTAACAAAATAAAGGAAGTGAGAATTACATTGTACGCATAACACGGTGTCCCAAAAGCATGAATTCTAGCTAAGGTCACACATAACATGTAAACATCATCACAGTCAGGATAGGTGGTGCGGCCAGTCCGTGCATGACAGCATAACGTAGCATAGGGAGGGGAAAATAATGACATAGTATTGGCGAGTGACGAAGACATCAAGAAAATTACATGCTACGATGTCACCTAACCTCTCTTTCCACCTAAAATAAAAAGAAGGAAAGAAAGAAAATAGAAAAACAAGAACAGAAGAGATTTGAAGTTTCTTTTTTATAATGCATATGAATCTGGAAGAAATAATATGTTGTGTGTGTGTGTGTGTGTGTGTGTGTGTGTGTGTGTGTGTGTGTGTGTGTGTGTGTGTGTGTGTGTGTGTGTGTGTGTGTGTGTGTGTGTGTGTGTGTGTACAGATTTTCTTCTCATATGGATGTCAAACCGCCCCTCCTCCACCCTTCCCCCTCAACGTACGAATGTTTGGCGGTATATACTTATGTGTTAGTTTATTCACTGTGGAAATCTCCGTTGACCGGGTGAAGAAAGAAAGCATCGTGGAGGAATAGGAACTACTACTATGTAATATTGTTTCCGGATGTCCATCCTTCCTGCTACTTCCTGCCTCCACATCTCATCTCTCTCTCTCTCTCTCTCTCTCTCTCTCTCTCTCTCTCTCTCTCTCTCTCTCTCTCTCTCTCTCTCTCTCTCTCTCTCTCTCTCTCTCTCTCTCTCTCTCTCTCTCTCTCTCGACATCAAACTATATTGAATAGAGAGTTGTTTCTCGTATATTTACTGAGTAGCAATATAGAGAGAAAAGAGTAGAGGAAGAATACGAGAGGAGGAGGAGGAGGAGAAGAGAAACAAGAGGAAGAGGTAGAAGAGCTAGGAGTACAGACCTACCATAACGTATCACTTCTAGACAGACTCTAAACTGTCGTATCAACTATTCAATATACACGAAAAGGTAGACTACGCATTGTCCGTGTCATAATTCTCAATCCTCTAATTCAACCTTGTCGTGCATTGTTGAAGGACACACGCAGGAAACGGGGAAATGATCCCGCTAGACACTACATCTTGTTCCTACACAGCACTCTCTGCCACCATTGCCAGCCAGAGCCTCTCGTAAAGTGTGGCGGGGCTTGGGAGGTGATGGGCGTGTCTCCCCTCGAAGGCAAGGCGTGTGAGGCAAGGAAAGTGCTCCTCGGGAAGGGTAAAGCTGCGTAACTAAATCTAACCCACAACACACACACACACACACACACACACACACACACACACACACACACACACACACACACACACACACACACACACACACACACACACACACACACACACACACACCTGACCTCATTCTGCCCACACCTGGCTCAACCCATCCGCCTCAGCCAGTTCTCCCTCCCCTCATCTCTATTCTTCTTCTTCTTCTTCTTCTTCTTCTTCTTCTTCTTCTTCTTCTTCTTCTTCTTCTTCTTCTTCTTCTTCCATCGCATCCTCCTCCTCTTCTTGTTGTTCTTGCTCATTTTTTGTTCTTTTTCCTCTTCCTCCTCATTCATTCACTCCATTTTTTTCTTCCTTCTTCTTCTTTTTCTTCTTCTTCTTCCTCATCATCCTCTTCCTCCTCCTCCTCCTTCTTATCAAGGAAAAGGACACAAAACTATATATATTTCTAGATCCCGTGTGATTTTTCTACATAATTCTCTTCTTTATTGTCACCATCCTCCTCCTCCTCCTCCTCCTCTTCATTCCCTGATGGCTTAAAGACGCGTTTCTTCCTCACAACTGAACTTTCACTCCATACCAGTCAATATTAGTTCTTCTCTCTTCACGTTGATAAAGTATCCGTTGGTCTAAACAGCTTCCCATATAGGGCGTGTTAATACGTAGTACATGTCCCGGGGCTGGCTATAGAGACCCTCCGTGCTTCCTGATGAATGAAAGTATGCACCACACGTAACATTTCCCACGCAACGCCTTAACTCTCTCTCTCTCTCTCTCTCTCTCTCTCTCTCTCTCTCTCTCTCTCTCTCTCTCTCTCTCTCTCTCTCTCTCTCTCTCTCTCTCTCTCTCTCTCTCTCTCTCTCTCTCTCTCTCTCTCTCTCTCTCTCTCTCTCTCTCTCTCTCAAATTATATCTGTCTGTCCTTCACAAGTCATTGTCCCACATGCACCGTAAGATTTCTCTCCTAAAACACACACAAACATACACACACACACACACACACACACACACACACACACACACACACACACACACACACACACACACACACACACACACACACACACACACACACACACACACACACACACAGCACAGCTTCTTTAATAGGCACGTGATGGAGATCATATCGAGGGCTGGCGTGGCGAGCGGCGGAAGGAAAGACAGCCAGACTCAGGTGAAAAGAGCGTCATTAGGGTGACAATGGATGATACCACATCTCGCCGCTGCGGAAAGGAAGGCAGGGAAGGGAAGGGTGGGGGAGAGGGGCGATCACGCTACTGGGTGACTGAAGTGGCGGCGCTGGTGGTGATGATGGAGCAGTGGTGGCGGTGGGACGGAAGGGAAATGTGTGACTTCTTATCGTTCTTATCACCTTATCATTATCATTTTTTATCTTTATTCTTCTTAATACATTCATTTACTTTTTTTTCTATATTACCGTTACCATTGTTATCATTATGAGTCATATTTTTAGATTCATATACGTATTTCTATCAATGGTATCACTGTTATCATTATTATCATTACACATCTTATTATGATTCTTATTCTTGCATTCAAGTTTTGGAGCACGAAAACAGTAATATTCATCTGTCCTCTACACCTCTCTCTCTCTCTCTCTCTCTCTCTCTCTCTCTCTCTCTCTCTCTCTCTCTCTCTCTCTCTCTCTCTCTCTCTCTCTCTCTCTCTCTCTCTCTCTCTCTCTCTCTCTCTCTCTCTCTCTCTCTCTCTCTCTCTCTCTCTCTCTCTCTCTCTCTCTCTCTCTCTCTCATTTCATGTATACCAACAAACACATCTTAGAAGACGCCAAAGAAGAGGAAAGAGGAAGTGGAAGAAACATGAGGAAGAATACAAATACAAAGGAAGACAAACAACAACAGACCTTTAGGTCCTTACTAGGCTGTTTGTGGAGACTATCTACTAACTACCAGTGGTAGAGACAGGACAGCAAAGCTCCTTCCCACTCACCCCTCCCTCCAGCCGAGGCCGGCAGGAAAAAAGGCGAAACCATGTGATATTAAAAAATCACATGTAATTTTAGTAGAGAGTGAAAAGGAAATGTGTAATCTACGTCTGACTACTTGTGTTTGTGGGGAAAGTGTTAACGCTTGGTAAATGTCATGTTGTTTTTGCATTGTGTACGTGGATGCACAGTGTGTATGTCGAATGGGTAGTGCGGCAGCCTTGCCTGGCGCTTTCTATGGAGGCAGCAGTCAATCAGGCCCCAGCTCCGTTCAATCCACTGAGATAGCATACTTTCCTGTAGGGACGCCGTACGCTGATAACCCCTTGCAACATTGATCCCTGGTACTTAGTTCCCGATGATGATCAATGGTTGACAAGGCCCTCTCCAAACACAGCCCGTCACAGGTCGAGAGTAGTAGTAGTGACCGTTCACTCTGGGCTATCTGTGCGTGTATGCAATGTAGTGTAGTATGTATGTAAACACAGTGTGGAGTCAAAAAGGTGGTGCGGCAGTCTTGCCTGGCGCTTTCAAGAGAGGCAGCAGTCAATCAGGCCCCAGCTCCGTACAACCACTGTAAAAGTGCACTTCCCTTTAAAGGGCGCCGCACACTGTATGGTTACCCCTTGCAGCGGTGACCTCTGGTACCTTAAATCCCTACTGTCAGGGCTCTTGACTATCCACAGCCCTTCACAGATCGAGAGTAAAAGTAGTAACCGTTCACTCCGGGCTATCTGTGTCATGTATGGAGGGTGAGAGTAATTCAAACTAACGGATAATTTAAACCATGATCAGAGGCCCGGGAGATAAAAGAAAAAGCGCAAGTTATTCGGAAATGAATAGCGACAACCGGGGATTAGATTCAAAGTATTTATCGAGGCGAACCTTGAACGTTTCGATATGTACCTGAGTTGACAACATTTGATGGCAGACCATTCCATATATTAACTATGCGATTAAAGAAAAAGTGTTTGGCTTCATTTGTTACAAAACGCTTACCAACAATTTTAAAACCATTGCTTCTGGTGACATTTGACTGGTCGACTGATACGTATTTTTGAATATTCATATTTGCAAACCCATTAAAAATTTTGAAAAGCATGATAAAGTCGCCTCTTACTCTCCGTTTCTCAAGAGAAAATAAATTTAATTCCTTTAAGCGTTCCTCGTAGGATTTGTTCCGCAACCTTGGGATCATTTTTGTTAATCTGCGTTGTATTTTTTGTAATTTTCAATATCTTTTTTGTAATACGGTGACCAAAACTGAACATTGTATTCGAGATGTGGACGGACGAGTGAGTTATATAATGTTAATATTATTTTTTCAGACTTGAAAGTGAAAGATCGTCCAATGAAACCAACTAATTTATTCGCAGTTTTGATGACTTCAGTACAGTATTTGCTAGGCTTGAGGTCTGCTGAAACAATGACACCAAGATCTTTTTCTTTGTCCACACTCGTCATTGGGGTATTATTCATCTTGTATGTCGCCTGAGGATTTTGATTTCCTATGTGTAAAACGTGGCATTTATCTATATTGAATTTCATTTGCCACTTGTTTGACCATTCGATGAGAGTATCTAAATCTCTTTGCAAAAGTTGTCTTTGGCTTTCTGAGTCTACTCTGTTTGCAATTTTGTGTCATCTGCGAATTTTGAGAGCTTACAATTTATTCTTTCATCAATGTCGTTAATATATATAATAAAAGAATAGGTCCCAGAACTGATCCTTGAGGAACGCCACTGCTTACGTTAATCCAGTCTGAAGATTTACCATTGATCACAACTCGCTGTTTACGATCAGACAACCAATCCTCGATCCACGCTGCAATGTCACCAGTTATACCATGCGCTTTTACTTTGTTGATAAGACGTTTATGTGGCACTTTGTCAAAAGCCTTTTGGAAGTCAAGATATATGATATCGACCGCTCTGGTGTTGTCGTACAAATTATATATATCATGGAAAAAGTCAAGCAAGTTTGTTAAACATGACCGCTTGTTTCTAAATCCATGTTGTGATTCGTTTATTATGTTGTTACTTTCTAAGAATGCAACAACTTTATCCTCAAAACTGTCTCCATTAATTTACCTACCACTGAAGTGAGGCTAATTGGTCGATAATTTCTAGTTTGAGACTTGTCACCTTTTTTAAAGATTGGAGTTACGTTTGCGAGTTTCCAGTCATCAGGAACTTTACGAGTGCTTAGTGATTTATTAAAGAGGATAGACAATGGTTTAACAAGTTCGTTCTTTGCCTCTTTTAGTATTCGTGGAGAAATTTTATCGGGACCAGGAGTTTTATTTGTTTTAACTTTATTTATTGCGCTCAAAATTTCATTTTCTTGGATATCGCACGTATTTAAAAAGACATTATTGCTGTGATTTGGTGCAGTTGGCTGATTTTCTGAATAATTTTCTTCAGTGAAGACTGACGCAAAGTAATTGTTTAATTTAATAGCCATCTCAATTTCGTCGTCCGTGTGTTCGCCATTGTCTAGAGCTAGCGGCCCTATTGATGAAGCTATTGCTTTTTTAGTTCTGATATAACTGAAAAACTCTTTAGGATTTGTCTTATTACGATTGGCGATATGGAGCTCATAATTTTTCTTACTTTCCCTAATAAGTTTTTTAGCATTGCGTCGCAATTGGTCATGCTCAGTCTTGTCTCTTTCATTGTGCGTTGTTTTTTGTGGTAGGCGCGTTTTTTAGCAGACAGTTTTTTTATTTCTGAATTCCACCATTTACGTTTATAGGAGGAGGAGGAGGAGGAAGGAGGAGGAGGAGGAGGAGGAAGGAGGAGGAGAAGAAGGAGGAGGACCAGGTGGAGGAGGACCAGGTGGATGTTTGATGATGAGGAGGAGAACCAGGTGGAGGAGAAGAGGGAAGAGGAAGGCGAAGCTGATATGTGGAGGAGAGAGGTGGAGGAGAAGAAGAGGAGTGGAGGTTCGGGGTGGAGAAGGAAGGCTAGGAGGAGAGAGAGCCAGGTGGAGATGGGAAGTGGAGGATTTGGGTGGTGGAGGAGGGTGAGGTGGTGGGAGGTGGAGGAGTAGGAGGAGGAGAAATCACTATAGCGGGGTGGAGATGGTGTATATCGGGGTCACTGGGACGGTTCAGGACACACCTCCCTCAGAAGTAGGTGGAGTTAGCTCTCTCTCTCTCTCTCTCTCTCTCTCTCTCTCTCTCTCTCTCTCTCTCTCTCTCTCTCTCTCTCTCTCTCTCTCTCTCTCTCTCCGTGTCACGTAAGAGAATGCCGGATAGATACAGTGAAGACTCTCTGGTCTGAGGGCGAGCACACACACACACACACACACACACACACACACACACACACACACACACACACACACACACACACACACACACACACACACACACACACACACAAAATGATGCAACCATATTCTTTATGAACAATTAAGGAAGCAGTACAGAGAGAGAGAGAGAGAGAGAGAGAGAGAGAGAGAGAGAGAGAGAGAGAGAGAGAGAGAGAGAGAGAGAGAGAGAGAGAGAGAGAGAGAGAGAGAGAGAGAGAGAGAGAGAGAGAGAGAGAGAGAGAGAGAGAGAGAGAGAGAGAGAGAGAGAGAGAATAGAATATATAGCAAATATAGCGAAATTTCTAAACGACTTTTATTAAATACTAACATTATTGTTGTGTGTGTGTGTGTGTGTGTGTGTGTGTGTGTGTGTGTGTGTGTGTGTGTGTGTGTGTGTGTGTGTGTGTGTGTGTGTGTGTGTGTGTGTGTGTGTGTGTGACCACTAATACATTTCATAAATATCCCTTTTTCTACCTTCCTTTTCTCTCCTTCCCTTTCTCTTTAATTCTTCCGTCTCATCTTCCTCCTCCTTCTCCTCCTCCTCCTCCTCCTTTCCTTTTATTTTTTACTGCCTTCATAATTCTAACTTTCTCTATTCACAATGCCTTTGTTTTTTTCTTTTTTTTTATTAATTCTTCCTTATCATTAATTCTCGTTCCCCTCTCCTTGTATCAAAATTCCTCACAACCTATAATGTTTCGTTTTTCTCTATTTTCCTTAATCCTAAAATCTTTGTTTTGTTGGCTTCCTTTCCTTCTCTTTATTTTACCTTTAATACCTTTTTCTCTACCTTAATATCTTCCCTAATTTACTGGCTTCCTTTCATTTTCTATTCTTATCTTTAATCTCCTCTCCCTTGTCTTCCTTGATCTTAAATTCTTTATTTTCCTGCATTCTTTTACTTTTTTTTATTTTTCATCTCTATTCTTTCACGTCTTCTCCTTTTTCAAAACCCTATTTATTTCTCTCTCTCTCTCTCTCTCTCTCTCTCTCTCTCTCTCTCTCTCTCTCTCTCTCTCTCTCTCTTCTTAACTTAACCCATTCCTTTGCTCACCATTCTTACCGCTTTTCCTCCTTCTTACTTAGCCTCAAGAATCCTTCAAGGCCTTTTTTTTATCGCCATTTTATTTTTTCTCCCTCGTTTTCCTCTCTTCTACCTCATCTCACCGTCCTCCTCCCTCTGTGACCCTCTTTCTCAAGCCCACTCCCCTCACTCCTACCTTTTCCTTCTACTTCTTCCTTCTTACCTCGCCTCAGCGGCCCCTTTCCCCCGTGCCAAGCCTCCACCGCCCCGTCGCTGCCGCAGTGTGTGCGGGGAACAAAACAGTGCCTTGGGGGACGCCGTAACGGAACTGAGAGCCACAACTATTCCATTCAGTACTGACGAGGTGTGTTTGTTTGTATTTAGTAGGTGTGTGTGTGTGCGTGTAGGGGTTAGGACGTGGAGTAAAGGAGGAGGAGGAGAAGGAGGAGGAGGAGGAGGAGGAGAAGGTGGTGGTGGTGTTGGTGGTGGTGGTGATGATGATGATAATAATGATAATAATAATCATGATACTGAAAGTAGTATGTGGTTTTAGTAATAGTAGTAGTAGCAGTGGTAGTGGTAGTAGTAGTAGTAGTAGTGGTGGTAGTGGTGGTAGTGGTGGTGGTGGTAGCAGCAGCAGTGGTGGTGCAGTGGTGGCAGCAGTGGCAGCAGTAGCAGCAGCAGCAGGTGGTGGTAGTGGTGGCAGCAGTGGTGGTGGTGCAGCAGGTGGTGGTGGTGGTGGTGGTGGTGGTGGTGCAGGTGGTGGTGGTGCAGCAGCAGCAGCAGCAGCAGCAGCAGCAGCAGCAGTGGTGGTGGTGGTGGCAGCAGCAGCAGTGGTGGTGGTGGTGGTGTGGTGGTGTGTGGTGTGGTGGTGGTGTGGTGGTGCAGTGTGTGTGCAGTGGTGGTGTGTGTGTGGTAGCAGTGGTGCAGTAGCAGCAGTAGTAGTAGCAATAGTAGCAGTGGTGGTGGTGGTGGTAATAACAGCAATAACAGTGACAGCGGCAGTAGTAGCATGAGCACGCACAACAAAACAGCTGCCAGTGGTTCTATCAAGCGCGGATGTGAAAACAGAAAGCGTTGAACGTCACGCTTATTCATTGGAATCTTTTTATCCTCCTTTGCGCATTCAATTACCATCACTTATTCCTTTTCTCTTCATTTGTGTTTCCTGTGTGTGTGTGTGTGTGTGTGTGTGTGTGTGTGTGTGTGTGTGTGTGTGTGTGTGTGTGTGTGTGTGTGTGTGTGTGTGTGTGTGTGTGTGTGTGTGTGTGTGTGTGTGTGTGTGTGTGTGTGTGTGTGTGTGTGTGTGTCTGTCTGTCTACCTGTCCCAGTGTAAACTTCAACTTCCTTTCTAAACTCTCTCTCTCTCTCTCTCTCTCTCTCTCTCTCTCTCTCTCTCTCTCTCTCTCTCTATTGCTAAAAATTGAATTTACTAGAGAGAGAGAGAGAGAGAGAGAGAGAGAGAGAGAGAGAGAGAGAGAGAGAGAGAGAGAGAGATTTACTTCTTGTTTCCACACAGACAGATAAATAGATACACATACATACAGATAGGGACACAAAGAGAGACAAACACTTGCACAGACGAACACATAGACCGACAAACAGACAGACAGACAGACACCTGAAGCGAGTCCAGCCAGGAAGAACAGTGCGTTTTTAGAACTTTTGAAGCGGATGTTTTTTAAGCAAAATTGTAGATTAACTTTCTCTCTCTCTCTCTCTCTCTCTCTCTCTCTCTCTCTCTCTCTCTCTCTCTCTCTCTCTGGTCAAACGCACAAAAAAAGGGAGGTACTTTCTCTCATTAGTCTGTTCACGCCAAGACCCTCCCACGGCTACGACAAACACTTCCGTCCTTTTTACGCCTCCTCCTCCTCCTCCTCCTCCTCCTCCTCCTCCTCCTCCTCCTCCTCCTCCTCCTCCTCCTCCTCCTCCTCCTCCTCCTCCTCTGCCTCCTCCTCCTCCGCCTCCTCATTCTCCTTTTTTCATCCCTCATAAGTTTTCTCCTTGTAATTTTATTTCCTCTTCTTTTTTTTTTTTTTTTGTCTTCTGTTGATTGTCATCGCCATTCTCCTCCTTCTTTACCTTTCAATTATTAACTCCTCTATCTATTGTCGTCCTCATCCTACTCCATTCCTCGTC
>NC_059265.1:5319782-5329782 GCF_017591435.1 Portunus trituberculatus
AGAGAGAGAGAGAGAGAGAGAGAGAGAGAGAGAGAGAGAGAGACGGTTCCTGTTTGTTCATGATAGAAAGTCAAATTAATTATGTTTCTATTTTTATCAGCTTGTTTGCAACCAACAAGCAGAATCCCCACCTTCCCCACTCTCTCTCTCTCTCTCTCTCTCTCTCTCTCTCTCTCTCTCTCTCTTCTCTGATTTTCGGCCTGTTAGCATCCTGCACGCTCGCCCACACACACACACACACACACACACACACACACACACACACACACACACACACACACACACACACACACACACAAAGCTATGAAACCACTTCCTGCCCACCGAACTACATTCTTTCCGAAATGTTACCTTTTTTTACCTAATGTGGTCCACTTAAAGAATGATGATGATGATGATGATGATGATGATGATGATATTGATGATAGTGGTGGTGATGAGCAAGTAAAAGAGTTTGTCCGTGCGGAAATGGAATGTAAAGAGTGAGTGAGTAAGTGCGTGAGTGAGTGAGTCAGTGGATATGTGAGTGAGTGGGTGAACATTAGAAAGCATGTCGTCTTTTGTAGCTTGAGAACATTTTTATCAAGATTGGTGGTGGAAGAGGAGGAGGAGGAGGAGGAGGAGGAGGAGGAGGAGGAGGAGGAGGAGGAGAAACAATAATAGTAGTAGTAGTAGTAGTAGTAGTAGTAGTAGTAGTAGTAGTAGTAACAGTAATAATATTAGTAGTTATGTATTACCATCATTATTATTAATATTATTATCATATATTATTATTATTATTATTATTATTATTATTATTATTATTATTATTATTATTATTATTATTATTATTATTATTATTATTATTATTATTATTATTATATTATTATTATTATTATTATTATTATTATTATTATTATTAGTAGTAGTAGGTAGTAGTAGTAGTAGTAGTAGTAGTAGTAGTAGCAGTAGTAGTAGCAGCAGTGGCAGTGGTGGTGGTGGCAGTGTTGTGGTGCAGTGGCAGCAGTAGCAGTGCAGCAGCAGCAGCAGTGGCAGCAGTGGTGGCAGTAACAGCAGTAGCAGCAGCAGCAGCAGTGGCAGCAGCAGCAGCAGCAGTGGCAGCAGCAGCAGCAGCAGTAGCAGTAGTAGTAGTAGTAGTAGTAGTAGTAGTAGTAGTAGTAGTAGTAGTAGTAGGAGAAGGTCACTAGAATGACCAGTTATTATCACAGATACCAATGGAGAGACAGCACGAAAATCATTGACATCATAATTACACACACACACACACACACACACACACACACACACACACACACACACACACACACACACACACACACACACACACACACACACACACACACACACACACACACACACACACACACACACACACACACACACAGAGACAGTAAGTTATCGATGCCTTTAATCACTCCGCTTGTTCCCGTGTCTCGCCACGCGTCAGGTGCGGGACGGTAAATTGAGTTCTGGAGTTTTCCCACGTCCAAGTAAATCACAGATAGATCATACAAGTGCTTTGTCTGTCGCGTGGAAGGAGGAGGAGGAGGAGGAGGAGGAGGAGGAGGAGGAGGAGGAGGAGGAGGAGGAGGAGGAGGAGGAGGAGAAGAAGGAAGAAGAGGAGGTGGAGGAGGAGGGGAGGAGGAAGGTTTAACTATACTACTTAACTTCGCTTACTCTCGATGACTGACTGACTGACTGACACGTGGACTAACTGATTGGTAGAGTGACTGGTGGAGTAACTAACAGATACACTAATTGCCTAACTAAAATCAAGCATATCTATCCAAGCAACGGATAAGAATCAATGATAATTTGGCTGGAATAAACACACCAAGGGCGCCAATGAGAGCCGTGGGTACAGTAAAGTTAGCCATGAAAGTCTTGGGATCACGCCCGACACGTTTCACTACTTCCCGCAGACTTCTACACTGGCCGGCCGCTCGCACACCTGTCAACACACCACATAAGGAGACGTCTCTACCACTACTGTATGATGCTTTGTTCTTTCCTCTCCTGCACTTAGATGTAGTATTAAAGTTGTAAATAATGATAAACAATACAATCATGGGGCAAAAATTCAGAAGTAGGAACAATATTGTAAAGGATAATCAAACAGTAATACAACTTCAAATCACTGCAAGAGTTTTTGGAATCATGGAGGAGATGTAAGAGGAAAATGAATACAAAGGAAGAACAAACAGAGACAGGCCTAATGGCCTTTACTTAGCTGCTTGTGGACTACTCTATCTAAACTAAAGCAAAAGAAAAAAATAGCAAATGGGAGGAGGAGGAAAAGGAAGAAGAAGAGGGGGGAAAGCAAACAGTATGATATAGAAGACAGATTGACATGATTTCACTTTCTATTTATAATAATAATGCGTTTGACTCATTACGTGTTATGTTACACAAGGAGGAGGAGGAGGAGGAGGAGGAGGAGGAGGAGGAGGAGGAGGAGGAGGAGGAGGAGGAGGAGGAGGAGGAGGAGGAGGAGGAGGAGGAGAAGAGGAGGAGGAGGAGGAGGAGGAGGAGGAGGAGGAGGAGGAGGAGGAGGAGGAGGAGGAGGAGGAGGAGGAGGAGGAGAATACTGCTAATAGTGTCTCTCAGATAGGTTTGAGATCCATCTGTGTCTTAACCTTTCCCTTCCTTTATTGTGAGTACCTGGAATTTAATGTACGTCTTCCTTCCGTGGACACACACACACACACACACACACACACACACACACACACACACACACACACACACACACACACACACACACACACACACACACACACACACACACACACACACACACACACACACACACACACACACACACACTCATCACACTCTCTCTCTCTCTCTCTCTCTCTCTCTCTCTCTCTCTCTCTCTCTCTCTCTCTCTCTCTCTCTCTCTCTCTCTCTCTCTCTCTCTCTCTCTCTCTCTCTCTCTCTCTCTCTCTCTCTCTCTCTCTCTCTCTCTCTCTCTCTCTCTCTCTCTCTCTCTCTCCTTGTCAAGTGACGATCAAAGAAGTGATTATTTCCAGCTGGGTGGAAATTACTTCTCCGTCTAACATGGGAAAGTTGAGCGTTTATCATAAGGAGAAGGAGGAGGAGGAGGAGGAGGAAGAAAAAGAAAGAATCTCCCATCATTCTCATATAGCCACAGGAATTCACCTCCCACCTAATATTTTCCTCTTTCTCTACTCCTCCTCCTCCTCCTCCTCTCTACATTCTCCTTTCAGATAGGAGGAGGAGAAGGAGGAGGAGGAAAACAAACAACCTCATTTGTGCTTCTGCGATCAGTCATACAAAGTGTGTGTGTGTGTGTGTGTGTGTGTGTGTGTGTGTGTGTGTGTGTGTGTGTGTGTGTGTGTGTGTGTGTGTGTGTGTGTGTGTGTGTGTGTGTGTGTGTGTGTGTGTGTGTGTGTGTGTGTGTGTGTGTGTGTGTGTGTGTGTGTGTGTGTGTGTGTGTGTGTGTGTAATTCACCACTGTCGTCTCCTGGTCACCCAGCCAGTCTTCTCCCTTAAGTTGCGAGCTCAGAGCTCATAGACCGATCTTCGGGTAGGACTGAGATCACAAACGCACTCCACACACCGGGAAAGCGAGGCCTCAACCCGTCGAGTTACATCCCGTACCTATTTACTGCTAGGTGAACAGGGGCTACACATTAAGAGGCTTGCCCATTTGCCTCGCCGCTTTCCGGTACTCGAACCCGGAACCTCTCGATTGTGAGTCGAGGGTGCTAACCACTACTCTACGCTGGGTGTGTGTGTGTGTGTGTATTTCACTGTTTGATCTGCTGCAGTCTCTGACGAGACAGCCAGACGTTACCCTACGGAACGAGCTCAGAACTCATTATTTCCGATCTTCGGATAGGCCTGAGACCAGGCACACACCACACACCGGGACAACAAGGTCACAACTTCTCGATTTACATCCCGTATCTACTCACTGCTAGGTGAACAGGGGCTACACGTGAAAGGAGACACACCCAAATATCTCCACCCGGCCGGGGAATCGAACCCCGGTCCTCTGGCTTGTGAAGCCAGCGCTCTAACCATTGAGCTACCGGGTGTGTGTGTGTGTGTGTGTGTGTGTGTGTGTGTGTGTGTGTGTGTGTGTGCATAACTGATGTAGTTGGAGGGGTCTGTTATATAGCTGACCAGGCAGACGAAAGAAAAAGAGAAAAAAAGAAAAAAATAAGAAAGAACGAAGTAAGAAAAGAATGAGACAGGCAGACTTTCAGACAGACAGAAAACAAGCCAATGAACGAACACCCAGCTGAAGCGGAACACGGCTGGTGAAACTGTGCTAAAATAGAGCAAACCTGCTATTTTTACCGCACCACTGTGGAAGACGAAGGGGAGGAGCAGGAGGAGGAGGAGGAGGAGGAGGAGGAGGAGGAGAAACTTAGAAAACAGCAACAAACACAACTGGAAGAGGCAGTAGAGAAATAAAGAGATGAACAACAGCAATAACCACAACAATAACCACCACCACCACCACCACCACCACCACCACAACAACAACAACAACAACAACAACAACAACAAAAACCACAACAGTAAATACAACAACAACAGCAGCAACAGCAATAATAGTTAAGTATGAATGACCCCTCTTCATATTCTGTTGACATCCGAATAGGAAACGAAATCTCTTTCAAGAAATCATAAACACCTGGACAGATAAGCTAGGTAAGGTGTGTGTGTGTGTGTGTGTGTGTGTGTGTGTGTGTGTGTGTGTGTGTGTGTGTGTGTGTGTGTGTGTGTGTGTGTGTGTGTGTGTGTGTGTGTGTGTGTGTGTGTGTGTGTGCTTTCTATATATATATATGAGAGAAAACTTGATTTTAATGATGTGCCTTACAGGTGGTGGTGGTGGTGGTGGTGTTGGTGGTGGAGAGAACTGCAGAGGAGGATCTTTAAGCTGGAAGAGGAGCTGAAGTGGAGAAGTGGAAAGGTGAGGAGGTGGAGGAATGTAAGTGATGAGAGGTGGAGGAGGTGGAGAAAGAGAGTTCTGGTATAAGAGGCTCAAGGAAATACATATGAAAAAAATACTACTTGTCAAAACAACACACACACACACACACACACACACACACACACACACACACACACACACACACACACACACACACTTAGCCTCTTTTCCCTCAGGCGTCAAGATTATTAAGACAACACAAATTACTTAGCATCACAGTACTAATTCATCATTACTGCCCTTAATAGCCGTTGCTTCCGTCCCGCCTCCTCGCCGTCCGTCCTTCCCGTATAAGGGGCGAACATTGCATAAATCCCCCATTTGTCTTCCCTCGAGAGACAATCATTATCTCACCGCCAAATGTTCGGATCTCTATCTCTCAAGTATGTTCTCTCCCTCCGCGGGGCAGGGGTATAAATCTCCTATATGCCTTATCTCTCTCTCTCTCTCTCTCTCTCTCTCTCTCTCTCTCTCTCTCTACTATTGCTACTACTATTACTATATCTAGTACTACTACTATTACTACTACTACTACTACTACTACTATTACTACTACTACTACTAATGATGATGATGATGATGATAATAGTAAAAATAATAATAATTACAATAATAATAATAATAATAATAATAATAATAATAATAATAATGATAATAATAATAATGATAATAATAATAATAATGATAATAATAATAATAATAATAATAATAATAATAATAATAATAATAATAATAATAATAATAATAATAATAATAATAATAATAATAATAATAATAATACCAATATTACCTTGATTATTTTTTCTACAACAACAACAACAACAACAACAACAACAACTTCTACTACTACTACTACTGCTACTACTTCTACTACTACTACTACTACTACTACTACTACTACTACTACTACTACTACTACTACTACTACTACTACTACTACTACTACTACTACTACTACTACTACTACTCCACCATCAGTGACACAAGATGAGCGAAAAGCGTTTAAATTAACCGTGTTCCTGCTACATAACACATTTTTCCTTCACTACTGACCTCTCTTAGAAAATCTTTCTTGTTCTATAACCACCTTCAAACATTGCACTTGAAATAAATTGCAAAACCTGTCCTACTTTATCCCCTTTTCTGCATATACTAATAAAAAATTCGATATATTGCTTCTCATGGCTCAGTAAAATGGTTAAGAAAAGTAGCATGAAGGAACAAGGAGAGGTCAACGTTGTCACTATACTTCCCTCCCCGCGCCCTCAGCCACCATGAGAACTGTGCCACATTATCCGAGACCTTGGCTGGTATGTACAGTACTCGCTTGACCTCATCCTTACCCTGCCCAACCTAACCCTACTCCACTGAGCCCCGCCCCGTCTCGCGCCGCCCCGTCCCGTCCCGTCCCGTCCCGTCCCGTCTCATCCCGTCCCGTCCCGTCCCGTCCCGGCCCCTATACTGACTTCCTCCTCGGCCAGGTCGCTACTCTATGGGCCTGAGGGGCGGACGCCAGGCAGGGCACGCACTCCAAGGCTGTAAAAATTTTCACACGGAGCGAGGTAGTCATTATTACACCTAGACCTGATTCTTTGTCTTCTTCCTCTTCTTCTTCTTTTTCTTCTTCTTCTTCTTCTTCTTCTTCTTCTTCTTCTTCTTCTTCTTCTTCTTCTTCTTTTCTTCTTCTTCTTCTTCTTCCTCCATCTATGTTTTCATCACCATCACCACTATCAATCACTATCACTTCATTATCGTCACTAATGTCATTATAAGAGTGATGGCAGTAGTTTATAGGCAGCAATATTCAGTGTCATGTTAGCGCCCGCCGCCAGCCTCCACGAGCTTCCCACGGCGGGCGAGCTAATCAAGGTCATGAGTGGAGGAGCGGAGGGTCGTTGGAACATACACATAGGCAGGAGCAGAGCAATACACCGCACTCGCCCTTACTGCGTCCTGTCTTTCCGTTCAATCCTGCGACCTCTTATCTAAGTAAAGGAAGCTGCAGGAATCCGTCAGACCTACACCTGGTAGTCCCTGTATAAAGCATGCATATTTATTCATCAGTCAGAAGCGGAACTGCCTGCCTTACGGTTGAGGATATGTGGAAATAAGTCTAGGGTATGTTTGATGTATAGGGAGTACCACGTGTTTACCCTGATAGCTTCCTACAGCTTCCCTTATTTCATTATGTTAGTGTATTCGCTCTCCTTTCTTCTTGTCCTATTTATTTTTTGAGGGAGGGAACAACAGGCTTATTTTATTTCATTTTTCAATCTATTATTTTGCTACTGGTCGATCTTATTAGAAACGACATTTGAATCTATATTTTTTTAATCTTTGTAACCAATTGTTTAGTTCTGTGCTGATCTCCCTGCTATACAAAAGACATTACAGGATATTGTATTGAGATTAGACAGATCAAGGGGACTGAAAACGGAGAGGAAGCACAAAACACAGCACAATAAAAGTAAGTGTGGCAGGTTAGTAGACTTGTGACCACAATTGTATGTATGTATGTATGTATGTATGTATGAGGGCGCTATTTCCCCGACTCTAACGAACCTTTCAACATTCAAAGCATGAGTTAAGGCCGGGAACTATTTATAGACGGTTTGTGTTGTTGTATTGTTGTTCTGCTATCATGTGAACACAAAGGAACACAAATGAATAACAAACAGCATCAGACAATACGTATAATTAAGTCATTATTGAGAGAAGTCGCTTGTGGTGTGGTATGTAAAGTTAGCTAATCAAAAGAAAGGGATCCGGGATAGAAAAGGTGAAGAACTCCTCCCCACCTACCTATACCTATCTACCCAAGCACCACACACAAAAAAAAAAAAAAAAAACTAAAGGAAGAAATCAAGGAACTCATAAACACGAGTGAGGAGAAAAAAATAAGTACGAAAAAAGTCGGATTAAGGAAAGAAATAAAAATCAGGCACTCACACGAATAAACTTAATCAATAAAGAAGAGAAATAAAACTCTCCCCTTACATAAAAAAGAAAGAAAAAAAAACTGAAAGCCAACCGTAGTAAGGAAATGCCCCAGATGTGAAGAAGACGGGGGCAGGACTGGGGTTGGGGCCGGGCGGGAGGCGGTGTTCACGGCGGAGCGGGGCAGGTGGTGTCGGGGCGGGGCGCACGTAATCAGGTCTAGCGTGTGGTAGTACTTCGTCTTGAGGAGGAGGAGGAGGAGGAGGAGGAGGAGGAGGAGGAGGAGGAGGAGGAGGAGGAGGAGGAGGAGGAGGAGGAGGAGGAGGAGGAGGAGGAGGAGGAGGAGGAGGAGGAGGAGGAGGAGGAGGAGGAGGAGGAGGAGGAGGAGAGAGAGAGAGAGAGAGAGAGAGAGAGAGAGAGAGAGAGAGAGAGAGAGAGAGAGAGAGAGAGAGAGAAGGGGGGAGTTAGAGAAAATAGGTCTATGTGAGGTCTCTCCGTCAATGGTCCGATACAGTTAGATTGTAGGCCTCAGGAAAAGCTGGTTAGAGGAGGAGGAGGAGGGAGGAGGAGGAGGAGGAGGAGAAGGTCGCGGAGAAAGAAAGGAAAGTTGAGTTAGTAATGGCTAGAAAATGAGAAAAAAGGAGGAAAAGATGGAAAATAAAAAAATAATGAATGACTATAACTAGATGAACACTGACGAGTATTGACCAGCATTCTTTTCCAGACAGCTTTACAATACTGCTTGCTATTTCTGCCTTTCCCGCCAGACATGGACAGGGAAATTGTGAGTATGAGGAACGGCCTTTATCTCTTCTTCTTCTTCTTCTTCTTCTTCTTCTTCTTCTTCTTCTTCTTCTTCTTCTTCTTCTTCTTCTTTCTTGTTCTTGTTCTTGTTCTTCTTGTTTTTTCTACTTCCTTTTTTCTGTTCCTCTGTCTATTTTTAGTTTTCTTCTTTTTAACGTCTTTCTTTTTTCCTCTTCTATGTTTTCTTGTTCCTACTTCTGTTTTTCATTTTTCTTCTACATTTCTTCTTTCCTTTTTTCTTATTCATTCTGATCAGCTTGCATTTTGGATGTACGTATGCTAATGTATATTTCAGTTATATCTAGTGAATTTCCCTTCACACATTACCCACATCTGTATCATATTATTACCTCTAGTTTGTTTCCCTTCAACCTAAGACCTTTGAACACAGTCCCACATCTACAGCACATTTCAGTAACTTCAAGTGTGTTTCCCTTCAACCTAAGGACATTTGAACACTGCCCCACATCTACAGCACATTTCAGTTACCTCTAGTGTGTTTCCCTTCATCTAAAAGCCTTTGAATACTGCCCCACATCTACAGCACATTTCAGTTGCCTACGGTGTGTTTCCCTTCAACCGAAAGGCCTTTTAACACTGCCCTACATCAACAGCACATTTCAGTTACCTCTAGTGTGTTTCCCTTCACTCAGCGCCAGGTAAACTCTGCCCCACATCTAGCCAGTCAGTACCCGGACCCATACTGGTCTTGCTTCACTCCCTCACCTCCCTCACTATGCTAACATCCCGGATATAAGAGCATTTTCATTCTAAGTCTATTTTTTTCCAGTTGCATACCGACATCCACTACCTAAAGGCTGTTCCATAATCCGTGTGTTTACTCAAGCCGGTTCATTTGACTTACATTCTGAATCTAGCACCGGACGGTCAGCCACTGTGTATGGTGTGTTGGTGTAGACTTGACCTAAACTGCTTCAGGAGGGAGGTTTCAAGGCACTTTTCCTTCTGATTTCGGACATCGAACTCTCTTTTGGGAACTGGCATCGTCTAGGTCTTCACTTCCTTTTTTTTTAAGTTGTTGTTGTTGTTGTTGACCTCGGCTAGAATCTCCCTCATGTACATTAATGATAAAGAACGAAAGAAAGAAGAAAAGGAATTCCAGTCAGTTTGCCCATTCTCGCGAAAACTCCGCCCTGGAAAGCTTAGCACAAAATTATTCTCATTCTTCCCACGATCAATTTACCGAATCTAACCTAATCTAACCTTGAAATAAAAAGTATCATGATCTTTCTCATCATTATCCCCCAACAGGAATAGTGGTGGCAGGAG
>NC_059265.1:5332282-5334782 GCF_017591435.1 Portunus trituberculatus
CCAAGGAAAGGAAGAAAGAAAGTCACCCATTTTCACTTCAGTAATTGCTCCATCTGTCTTAATACTGAGACCAAATTTTGCTCTTGTCATTCTCTTTATATGTATGTTTTTTTTATTATTCTTTTTATATTTTATTTTTCTGTTCTATACTTTCATGTTCTATTTTTTTATATTAATTTTTTATATTTCATTTTTTTCCGTATTTTCTATTTGCATCTTTCTTTTTTTTCCATTTTCCATTTTTCATACTACATATTTTCAGATTCACTTACATATTTCTTCACTTTTTCCCTCTTTCCTTCTTCTTTATTTACTTTTTCTTTCTCTTTCTCATCTTTTCGCTCAGACTTTCCAAATATTTCTCTATTCTCGACTCTTCTTATTTTCTCTTATTTCCTCTTTCTAAAATATTCCTCCTCCTCCTCCTCCTCCTCCTCCTCCTTCTCTTCTCGCCCAACTCCTTATAATGCTCGTCCTTCCCCTCCTCCTTCTCCTCCTCCTCATCTTCTTCGTCATTTCTCATGTTTATTTTTTCCTTGACTTTCTCTTAATCTCTTCCTCTTCCTTCCTGTCCTGCATGTCTCCTTCTTCTGCTTCCTTCTCCTCCATCTTATTTTCTTTCTTCTTCACTTCCCTCGATCCTGCTCTTGTTCTTCTTGTTCTTGTTCTTTTTCTTGTTCTTGTTCTTCTTGTTCTTCTTCTTCTTCTTCTTCTTCTTCTTCTTCCTCCTCCTCCTCCTCCCACGTGAAAATCGGAGCGCGTTAAGTCAGTTCCATGAGGTTCTTCATTCCGTCACGCCTTTCCTCTCTTACTCACTCCTCTTACTCATCCCTCACTCCCTCACTCACTCCCTTTCCTCACTCATGTCTCTCGTTTCTCGCATATCTCTCTCACTATCTTATTCTCCTTTTCCAACCCTGCCTCATCCTTTATTCCTCTCCCTCACTCCCTCCCTTTCTTTCTATCTCCTCTGTAGATTGATGCCTCTCACTCACTCACTCACTCTCTCTCTCTTTGTCTCTCATTCGCCTATTCACTTACTCATGATTTTACGTAAGTCTCTCTCTCTCTCTCTCTCTCTCTCTCTCTCTCTCTCTCTCTCTCTCTCTCTCTCTCTCTCTCTCTCTCTCTCTCTCTCTCTCTCTCTCTCTCTCTCTCTCTCTCTCTCTCTCTCTCTCTCTCTCTCTCTCTCTCTCTCTCTCTCTCTCAGCTTCTAATATCATCACCACTATCATCACAACCACAGCCACCGCCAACATTAACATCACCGTCACCACCACCATCACATCACCATCGCTATCACATCACCACCGCCATCACATCTCTCCTGACACACACGCGTCTTTTCAATGTACAATTTTATCCATCTGGTGACAGCTTACCCTCCAGCAAGCCCAGTACCTATTACACCTTAGAAGGAGGAGGAGGAGGAGGAGGAGGAGGAGGAATATTTTAAGATACATATTAATCTATTCAGTTATACAATTATCACTCATAAGAAAAACAAAAATTCATATTCATAACATTGTGTGTGTGTGTGTGTGTGTGTGTGTGTGTGTGTGTGTGTGTGTGTGTGTGTGTGTGTGTGTGTGTGTGTGTGTGTGTGTGTGAGAGAGAGAGAGAGAGAGAGAGAGAGAGAGAGAGAGAGAGAGAGAGAGAGAGAGAGAGAGAGAGAGAGAGAGAGAGAGAGAGAGAGAGAGAGAGAGAGAGAGAGAGAGAGAGAGAGAGAGAGAGAGAGAGAGAGAGAGAGACGTGGGGGTTGGTCAAGACAGTGCTACACCGCCGGAGTTTCGACTACTACCTTGTGTGGCCTGACGGAGACCAAGCGAGTATATAAGAGCGAGAATCTCTACGTTATAAGCTTCCTTTGAGTGCTTAGCGTGCGTGGCTCTAGCGCTGGAGGGAAGGAAGAAGGAAGGAAGGAGGAGGAGGAGGAGGAGGAGGGGGGAGGAGGAGGAGGAGGAGGAGGTGGCGAGGGGGAGGGATGCTTCACTACAAGATGTATGTTACGCCGCGGAAGGTATTCAGGCCAGTCGGAACTTTTTCTACAAGTTGGCACCGATTGTAAGACAAAACCTGTTTCCTACACTAGACAAAAAGAAAAAAAGTTTCGTCCATAACCGGATGGAACGCAACTTTTGGCGGTGGTGGTGATGGTGGTGGTGGAGAGAAATGGTGGCGATGGAGGAAAACAGCCTACGGGGCGGAGGAAATACGAGTGTAGGAGTAAAAAAAGGAGATAAGGAAGGATGGCACGGACGGGGCATGTTCACAGAGAGAGAGAGAGAGAGAGAGAGAGAGAGAAGTGAGCGCTTTCCTCCGCCAGGCCTAAGTGACGCGATACATCCTCTTATTACTGATAATCAATAGGTAGGAGGCGCACGTCACTAACCCATTGACACTCACGTACCCACCCATTGACTCACCCTCTCATTAACACTCACTCATTCACCCACTGGCTCACCCACTCACCCACTGTCTCACCCACTCACCCACTGAC
>NC_059265.1:5339782-5367393 GCF_017591435.1 Portunus trituberculatus
ATAGCTATCCTATTCCAACCAGTCAAAAGTCTAACCATTCATTTTTGCTTTCAATCACTCGTTGTCACCAAGTCTTGTAAAATCCAGGCATGTATTTCAACACGCGCTGTTTTCTCAATAAGATCACTCGTAAGGCCACAGAATGTCGCGTTCTCATGATAGATTTTTTTGCCACTAATTGACCAGAATCTTCGCAGACTATCATTAGTATTATGGAAACATCCTTAAAGGTCCTTGTAACTTGTGGTGGAACCTGTTAATAGCAGCTGAGATAAGACGGCTGAGGTGCAGCCCAACCTTGAGTCATAATGCAGTCCCGCAGTCTCATAAGTCAGTCCTCACACACACACACACACACACACACACACACACACACACACACACACACACACACACACACACACACACACACACACACACACACACACACACACATTATACCACGTGATGTCAGAGCGAAAATCAAATTATGACGAAATAAACGAGAGAGAGAGAGAGAGAGAGAGAGAGAGAGAGAGAGAGAGAGAGAGAGAGAGAGAGAGAGAGAGAGAAACTAGTAGTACCTGTCTGGAGTAGCCCCGTGCCTGGTTTTCACTGTTTTGTGGCCCCGCTACCTGGCCCAGGTGGAACGGAACAAGAAACATTGACAAAACTCACGTGAGAAACGAATGAAAGGCGCGACACTAAAACAACTAAACAAGGATGTAGAGAAAATTAAAATGAAAGGCTGAGAAAGACTGGTAAGGAATAGACAGGCTGACCTGGACAGTAAAATTAACTAATATAAACCTGAAATAAATTTGAATGGGCTAAGTCACTTTGAGATGGACTGGGATAGGTTAGAATTTATAGGATATAGAATGAACAAGGGGAAGGTGAGACAGGTAAGTATGAGACTGTGATAAGTCATTCCATTATAATCTAGAGTGCGTATGAGATATAAGATTTGGGCGAGACACTGGCAAGGGCAAGAGTAATATCAGTGGATCGGAACTTCACTTCACTCAGGTTCATGGAGAATGTAGCTTTCCTGGGCTGGACTGACCTATACTGAATAGCTGCGGAGGACTGTTTTGTAAGAGTGAAAGAGAGAATGAGTGCAGCGCAAGGCGGGACTTTACTAGACGGCTGAGTTATATTATATTAGACGAGGTTACACAAGGAAGTGAAGTTAAATGTAGTATTTTCAAACTCGTTGTGTTGTCAAAAATACTCCATTACTCAATTGTTTATCATGATTTCCTCTTGAGATTAAAAAGCGTGGCAGAAGAGAGGACAGACATGACGTAATATCCTTAACTTGATGGAGAAAAGAAAAAGAAAGAAAAAAATGAGAGAGGTAGCAAAAGAAGACTGAGAAGGGATAATACTAATAATTCTAGTTCGAGGGAGAAAAGAAAGAGGACAAAGAAACATCAAATAATGATGAAAAAATAAACACACGTAATTAAAAAGAATAAATAAAAAGAATAAAAGGAAAAACGTAGCAGAAGGAGGAGAGAGAAGAAAGGAAAGGAAGCAGAAGACGGAGAAGGAAGAAAGATAATATTTCTAACTCGAAAAAGAAAAAATGAAGAAAGAAATTATGAAAACAACATACATAACTAAAGAGAAAGATATGAAGGGAGAAAAGAAGGATAAGAAGCCAGGAGGTAAGAGAGAGAGAGAGAGAGAGAGAGAGAGAGAGAGAGAGAGAGAGAGAGAGAGAGAGAGAGAGAGAGAGAGAGAGAGAGAGAGTATGAATGATTTGAGCAGAGGAACGTAAAGTACAGCGTTAGTAGACAGGAAATACCTCATTAGGGCTATGGAACAATAGGTATATTATAGTATGGCTGCGCACCTACACCTACTAATACAATGCATCAGTACTACTTAATGACATAGCTCTAGTACTGTCTGGCGGCGGCGGTGGCGGCGGGGTGGTGGTAGTGGTGGTGGTGGTGGTGGTGGGTTTAGTGGTAATAGTATAATGGTCGTTGGTAATAATAATGATGGTGGTGGTGGTGGTGGTGGTGGTGGTGGTAGTGGCAGGTAAAAATCTGAGCTGACCTGCCGGAAAAGGAATGAAAAGAAATGAAATGAAGAAGTGACCACGGTATATTACGGTGAATATGTAAAATAGGAGGAGGAGGAGGAGGAGGAGGAGGAGGAGGAGGAGGAGGACCACTTGCTCGTGCGGCGGAACAGTGAACCCAGTAAGCAATGACCACCGATAGACCGGAAGACACACACACACACACACACACACACACACACACACACACACACACACACACACACACACACAAATACAGACAGAATAAAATTAATGAACAAATAGAGAAACTGGAGGAAAGGGATAGACACAGAGAAAAAAGACAGAGACAGATAGACAGACAGACAGACAGACGAAAAAAAAAGTGTGCTCATAAATTATATAGAAAAACGTCCAAAAGTACGATGTGTCAAGCATGAAGAAAGCACGCAGGAGAGGAAGAGAAAGCGAGTGAGAGAAAGTGAGAGATGACAGGAGACGGAGAGGATGAAGAGGAGGAGGAGGAGGAGGAGGAGGAGGAGGAGGAGGGAAGAAGGGAATGAAGGTGCATACCAGAACCCAAATACCACGGAGGTGTATGAGAGAGAGAGAGAGAGAGAGAGAGAGAGAGAGAGAGAGAGAGAGAGAGAGAGAGAGAGAGAGAGAGAGAGAGAGAGAGAGAGAGAGAGAGAGAGAGAGAGAAATTCCTATAACTTTAAGTGGCTGTAGTCCTGTTGACCAGATGGCTACAAAACACACACACACACACACACACACACACACACTGAAGGCATTTTCCCTCATCACCACCTGACCGAGAAATCACTGACCAGGTGAGTGAAGACAAACAAAACTAATACACTGACAAACAAACGTGCAACTCACTCGCCATTGTACAGAAAAAAAAAAGACATGATAAATGAAAGACCAGAAAAACATAATATTCAGAACGAGAAAGTTTGACCACATTCACAACACACACACACACACACACACACACACACACACACACACACACATCAATGCACCCATCCATCCATCAATGTGTAGTAGTAGTAGTAGTAGTAGTAGTAGTAGTAGTAGTAGTAGTAGTAGTAGTAGTAGTAGTAGTAGTTGTAGTTGTTGTTGTTGTTGTTGTTGTTGTTGTTGTTGTTGTTAGTAGTAGTAGTAGTAGTAGTAGTAGTGGCTAAAGCAATGACAAGCTTACACCCCAATTAAACTTCAACTAAAAAAGAAGAAAAGAGAAGAAAAAAGCTTGCTGAGTTAACGTAAGCGTGAAAATGAGTTAGGCCAAGTTGACCTAAAGTTGTGTTGGTTTGTGTTCCGCTTAGGTGATGGAAGATGCGGGGCGGGGAGCACAGCACTAATTAAGGTGAGCTGAACTGAACTGAAGGTAAAAGGAAAGTTGCTTTATCAGATCGTGGAAAAGAGAGATTTGTGTACAGTCTTCTTTATATTTGTCCCGATATCCTCTCTGTTATGTAGGCTTATCAGAGCGAGGAGGGAAGGACCGGGGGGAGAGAGGGAGGGATAGAGGAACGGAGGGAGAGAGGGAGGGAAGGAATGAAGGAGGGAGAAGGGGGAGGAAGGTAAATGGAGGCAGGTAAAGCGGCCTACACTACGCTATGCAGGTTCCCTTTACATCTCACTCTCTTCAGTAGTAGTAATAGTAATAATAATAATAATAATAATAATAATAATAATAATAATAATAATAATAATAATGAAAACATTCCTATTTTCACATTTTCCTTCCGTCTCTCTCTCTCTCTCTCTCTCTGTCCCACCACATCCAATTCATCCCTAAAAGTGACCCACACACGCACACACCAAACTTTCTCCTCCTCCTCCTGTTCCTGTTCCTCTTCCTTCATGTTACTTTCGTCCTCCTCTCTAAAAACGGAAAGCAGAATCCTCCTCCTCCTCCTTCCTCCATCCTTCATTCACACAATCCTCCTACTCTTACTCTTTTATGTCTCTCTGTCCTATTCTTTTCCTCCTTTCTCTCTTACCATCACTGTATTTATTTCCATTCCTATATTCCTCCCTTCATCTCCCTCCTCTTTTCTCTCATCTCCCAACACGAATACTACCGTCCTTGTTATTTCTTCTCCCTCCTCCTCCTCCTCCTCCTTTAGGACAGGTTGTCTTGGATACAGAAATCTATGTCAAGGTCCCAGGGTTCATAACAGCTCCTTTCCTCCTCCTCCTCCTCCCTTCCTTCCTTCTGGTATTAACGTCGCCTATCCTTTTCTAAATTGTTGACTCTCTCTCTCTCTCTCTCTCTTCTTTGCCTCTTCTTTTCTCTTTCGTGTGAGAACATCCTACTATGAGAGAGAGAGAGAGAGAGAGAGAGAGAATGATGGGTCCAGTTAATGTACTTGCGGTGAATCTAGCCACGAATTGTGCGGGAAGTGGGCGTTGGATGGGGCATACGTAAAGGGCTTAATTGTATGTGGGGGAGGGGGTTCAAATGTGTGGTTTGGGATGAAGGATCAATGAAAAGGGACAGAGAGAGGAAGGACGAGTCAGGATGTTTGTTAGAAGAGGAGGAGGAGGAGAGCCACGTTTTAAAAATATATTTGCTGCAAAGATTCTGATAAGTTTTCCTTCATATTTACATCCTCCTTTTCCTTCTCCGTTCCACAATATATTCCTCAGCTACAAGGAACATTACTATTATTTCTTATTTACCTTCTATTATTGCTGTTTCATTTCTTCCTTCTCCTTCTCGTAGTTCCATCAGCTCTGTGAGAAAATAATGATAACGATCACGATAGTAAGAGTAGTAATAACAGTTATGATAATAAAAACAACAACAATCTCTCTCTCTCTCTCTCTCTCTCTCTCTCTCTCTGTCTGGAGAAAGCAAACACGTTATCACAATTGCTATGAGTTAATTGCGTTCTGTTCTAAAAACCTTCACTCACGACTGAACATAATCAACACTTGACAAGGACGAGAAAGTGCAATTTGTCATGAATACCTAGCTGCAGAGAGAGAGAGAGAGAGAGAGAGAGAGAGAGAGAGAGAGAGAGAGAGAGAGTTGATGTAACAAAAAACAAGAATGAAACTAATTACAAGCAAACAAAAGAATAACAATAATAAACATGAAGACAAAAAAAAAAAATATATTAGCTAAAAGAAACAATTAATCACTCTTCCCTCCACACAGTAATCCAAATGTGAAACTTTCCTATTTGTAGTTCTCATCCTCATCTATAAATATGTACAGTATATGTGTATGTAAAACTTTAAAGCTTCAGTGATTTGTACACCAACACCATCACCGCTATCATCACCACCACATTATCATTGAAACTACAACTCTATCATCTCATTACCACAAACATGATGGATAGGAGCACTGTGACTATTCATATGGACAGATGATGAATCTGCTTTCCCCTAAAACATGGGACAATTCCATGTGTCTACAAAAAGTTAGTGAATTTCCACATGTCTTATGTTTGAATGTCACTGTTGATCTGCATACCACCAACTGAAAACTCAATAAATACTCAAAACATTTTTTTTTTCCACCCTTAACCCTTTGCTCTTTTATTACATATTAAATTCATAACTAATACAAAAAATGTTGGCATGATGGCAGCTGTAGGTACAAGAAATCTTGGAAGAAAGAGTGCATCAAGGGAGACAGGTATTGAAGGTAAGAATTCCATGCATAGTTAACAGACTGTAGTGATCCATTTGTCTGCCAGGTATCAGATTCAGTAATATTAAGGATAAGAAGGATTACTATACTATTACATATTGTATTTTCCCTCATTTTACCTTCTTTTTGGCAGAGATGCTGATGTTAGGAGTATGTGTATGCTTGACAAGGTTACTTAATATTCATACTTGGAGGACATAGAGGGAGATATTTACAACATGAGCTTCAAATACTTTGCTCATTATCCACTCATCATTATTTGTTTATGAATAATATCATTGCAATTCTGACAATGTCTAGTCATGGCTAGTTTTGTTACGTGGGAAACATGAGTGGCCAATTGATTGCAGAGCATCACAAATGCAAGTTAAATTTGGAAAAGTGATGTTCTACAGTTGAAGAAATGATGTATTGTATATTCATAAACAATACAGAACCTCTAGTTACCAGGTGTTGTTAACATATATATATATAACTACTTCTTAGTGGAATTGCCTCTACCGTGTCGCCTCTGATGATTGGAGAAACCTGAGGAGATACGTTGATTGTCCTTGGAATGACTGCTGTTTCCATGTTAGGGAGCCATCTCTGTGTGCTGAGTGCTTAGTAGAGGTGATAGTGTCTGGCATGGAGGCATACATTCCTCACTTATACTTTCAACCTTAACTTTTCAAACCTTGGTTTAACACAGACTGCTCCCCTGCTACATATGATAGAGGACTGGCCCACAAAAAAAAAGAAAATTATGTCCTGTTCTTTGATTATTCTGTTTGACCCATCTGGAAAATGACAAAGTGGGCTTTTCTTTTATCAAAATTTTTGTTAATCATTATAAAAGGAATAAAATACATAAAAAAAATTTTCTTCAGTCAAATGTTCTTTTACTCAAACTGAATATATACAGAAAAACATCAATTCATAATATAACATACATATACATGAAAACATTAATTTATATTATATCATATAAGTAAAGGATAGAGAACAGGGGAAATATTCCACTATGTTTATCACACGGCATCTTGAAGTATGCAGTGCTTTGGAAACTGTCCATCGAGCCATCCTCTTCAAAAGAAGTGCTCCGCAATGTAAGGTGCTGAAAAGATTTGAGAGATCAAACAATTAAGTGCATCAGTTATACACTGTTGGATGATACTGTACAGATTACATATACAAAAATAGCTTCCAAGTAGAGTAATTGAAAATTCATTTGTCAGCAGCTATTTGCTATGATATAGAGTCTGTTTGATAGCATGAGTGTGTTTACATGAATTTCAATGATTAAGAAATAGGTGTAATGCCAACTGTACAGTTGCTGCAGTGCCTTTGATGATGTCATGGTATAACATTTGTCATTCTTTATCTATCATAAAAGCAAACTAGTGATAGGGTTTTTATCTTTTGAATTTACTTTAGCTTTTGGTCTTGTCTTTATCTATGACTTAACTAATGGCACACACACACACACACACACACACACACACACAGATATATATATACAGGGTGGGGCGCAGATACTTTACCGATTTGAGAATGAAATAAAAACCTGTTCACACTTCACAATTCTTTATTCTTCTTTTATGCCTTTCACACAACATGGAAGATTTACTTTTACACTGTTTTAAAGACAATATCTTTTAAATGTCCACCTCCATTGTCAATACACTGATTCAGACGATTTCGGAAGCTTTGGTCTACTCTATCCAGCATGTTGAGCGGTATATTGGCTATTTCAGTTCGAATGGCATTCTGTAGATCTTCCAGGGTCTGTGGACGGTTGTTATAAACCAATCCCCACAGGAAATAATCACAGGGTGTTAAATCAGGTGAGCGCGCAGGCCAGTTTAAATCTCCTCTCAGAGAAATCAGTCGGTCGGGAAAAGCTTCTCTCAGGAATCCCATTGAAATGCGTGCAGTGTGGGCACACACTGATTTAGCCACCTGTGATTATTTCCTGTGGGGATATCTCAAATCCCTGGTTTATAACGACCGTCCACAGACCCTGGAAGACCTACAGAACGCCATCCAAACTGAAATAGCCAATATACCACTCATCATGCTGGATAGAGTAGACCAAAGCTTCCGAAATCGTCTGAATCAGTGTATTGACAATGGAGGTGGACATTTAAAAGATATTGTCTTTAAAACAGTGTAAAAGTAAATCTCCCATGTTGTGTGAAAGGCATAAAAGAAGAATAAAGAATTGTGAAGTGTGAATAGGTTTTTATTTCATTCTCAAATCGGAAGTATCCGCACCCTATATATATATATATATATATATATATATATATATATATATATATATATATATATATATATATATATATATATATATATATATATATACTTATATGCTGCAAAACTCTACAGATCAGCTTGGTGTATTAGATGAAGCACCAATAAGATCGGTAATGCTAGGTAAAGGTGTATTTACCTAGTTCACCTAGTTGTATTGTACAGGGTTCAAGTGGGGCTCATAGTGTCCTGTCTCCATGTCTCCATTTATCTAATTTTTCTTTAAAGTTATGCACATTATGTGCTGTAACAACTTCATTACTCAATGCACTCCACTTTTCCACCGTCCAATGTGTGTGTGTGTGTGTGTGTGTGTGTGTGTGTGTGTGTGTGTGTGTGTGTGTGTGTGTGTGTGTGTGTGTGTGTGTGTGTGTGTGTGTGTGTGTGTGTGTGTGTGTGTGTGTGTGTGTGTGTAATTCACTGTTTGATCTGCTGCAGTCTCTGACGAGACAGCCAGACGTTACCCTCACGGAACGAGCTCAGAGCTCATTATTTCTGATCTTGGGATAGGTCTGAGACCAGGCACACACCACACACTGGGACAACAAGGTCACAACTGTGTGTGTGTGTGTGTGTGTGTGTGTGTGTGTGTGTGTGTGTGTGTGTGTGTGTGTGTGTGTGTGTGTGTGTGTGTGTGTGTGTGTGTGTGTGTGTGTGTGTGTGTGTGTGTGTGTGTGTGTGTTATCTAAGAAGGTCATTGCTGAAAAAAGAATATTGCTCCATATTCTAATGCAGAGATTTCATATGGCATTAAAGTCAGATGGCATAAAGAGGATATTGGGTCATGTTTGCACGTCACAATCCTGCAGAGAGTATGTTGACACTAAAAATGTGGTACATAAACTAATAAGAAAATGTAAATGTATGTACTGCAGCAAGAGATTTGTGAGACAGGAACTGATGCTAGGAGACTGGACTCTGTTCTAAACAACTTGACTGGTAAGAGGAGTGCCACGAAGCTTCTTGATGGACTCCTGGATATGGACAAGGCAAATAATTTCATGAGGCATTTTGATGAGAAAATTAAGAACATTGTTAATAATCTTAAAGGGGCAAAACAATTTTGGGATGTTGTAAATGAGTAGTATAAAACAATTAGACTCAGAAGGGTATAGTAACATTTTTGTGGATACAGATGGAAAGGTTGGAAGTACTTAATGAGGTAGCAAATGTAATAAAATATGAAGAGTACAGTGGTAGCTCTACTTATGTGTTTAATTCATTCTGTGACACAACTCGTAACTCAATTGGCTCACATCTCAAATCCATTTTCTCCATTAAAATCAATTGAAATGCCATTAATCTGCTCCAGCCCTCTCAAAAACACAACATTTTATTTTTTATCTTTCAACAGTTTTAGATGAGAACGTCATTTATAAGTCAGAAACTTCATATAAAAACATAATAAAAGAGAATAAAAGAGAATATATAAAAACAAACTGTTTTACAAACTGTATTTACCTTGAAGATCAGACAAGTTGGAGAAACAGAAGATGGTGGCGAGGGTGGAGAGTGGAGGAGGTAGGCTTAGGACCCATGGTCAGACAAGATACTTAGCAAAACAACTGGACATAAAAAGAAAAACAGAAGAAAAATGCTAGCACAGCACATGAAATGCTTTCATGGCAAAAAATATCATGAGGTGAACATGTTGGACGTGGAATGCTGGGCAGTTGTGGTGTTTGCTTCACCGACAAGCATTGGCATGCTCGGAGCTACCTTGCAACTCAAATTTTGGCTTGTAAGTCAAAGTGAAAAATTAAGTGAGTGATGGCTCACATCTCAAATTTCTCTTCAGTCTAAGTCCTGGAGATGGACAAGGAGTATCTGATGAATCTGTATGCAAAGGAATAAGTTATTCTTTTCAAAAAATTTCCTCCAACTTCATTTCAAGTTTCCTTTCTTTTTTTCTTTTTTTATGTCCTGGCCTATAGTGCCTGTAGGCAACTTGAAGAGAATTGGAAGTGCTGTTAAGCTTCCACCCATTAGAGGCACAGGCAATTTTATTCATAGTGGTATCCATATTAGGGCCCATATCACCACCCAAGTGCATCTGGGTATCATGGTGGCATGTAGGTAATTTTAAACCACTCAACAAATGGCAAAGTTTCAAGGCAGTATATGGCGGGATTCGAACCTACGTGTGGACATCTGCCCGATCCCATGCTCACCACCTTATCCACTACACCACTGCCTCTGACCACTTTATTGTTCCTGTGGTAAGGAATCACTGTTCTTCCTCAGGGTTCTGTCCAGTTACCTATTCTCTTCCCATTATTCATCAGTGATCTTCTAAACTAAATTCCTTGTCCACTTGATAAGGGAAATACATAAGTATGTTCATACAGGGACTGTCATGTGTAGGCCTGATGGCCTCTTGCAGCTTCCCTCATTTTCTTATGTTCTTATCCACTCCTATGCTGATGATACCATCCTACACTTTTCCGTATCTTTTCAGACATGACCAACCCTTCAGGAAGTAAACAGATCATGTGCCACACAATGCCAGACTTCTGCCCTCTAAATCTTTCGGATTGAGACAGAGTAAACTTATAATTATTTAATGTCTTCAAAACTCAATTCCTCTGTCCATCAACTTGACACATCCTTCCAGAAAACTATTTCCTTTTCTTCAATGACTCTCAACTTCAGGTATCAAGATGAATGTGAGACTGAAATAATGATAATAAGCAGGCAGAGAGACTAAATATAATTGATTCGATAGAAATGTGGTGGAGCTTGTAAATAACTTCAAATATCTGTGTGTGATGATAGACAAAAATGCTACAATGAATTAGAAATACATAAGAAAATAAGCCATTTCTATAAAAAAGCAGGATCAATGTATTTACAAGCACATACATGTCAGAACTAAAATCTAATAAAATATGTTGTAACCTCATCACACTCCCATAATGTAAAGTAGCTAATTGTTAATTTCCAACAGGGTAAAACAGGGCTAGAAATCCTCCAGACAATGAGATGTAGACTCTGCAAAAGGCTACAGATAAGCTTGGTGTATTGGATGAAGCAGCAATAAGACCAGTAATGCTAGGTAAAGGTTATATGTTAGTGTCCTAAGCAGTGATACACAGGTGCAGTACATAGCGCAGTTAATAGGTACCAAACGTTGGGGGCTACGGAGACCCAGCGTGCAGGGGGTGTGGGCAGAGCTATGCTACGTCACAACTGACTGTCGCTTTGCGTGTGCTGTGTTGTGTGCCTATTCAAGGTGCACTATGTACCACCTGACTTTTTAGCAATTGCCGTGCACGGTACTCTCCACGCTCAATATATACTTCTGCACACAGTACCTACACCTGTGTACAGGTAAATATTAGTAAGGTGCAAAATTTCCCTACTAGTCAAAACATGCTCCATATGTGTGTATGTGTGTGGTGTGTGTGTGTGTGTGTAATTCACTGTTTGATCTGCTGCAGTCTCTGACGAGACAGCCAGACGTTACCCTACAGAACGAGCTCAGAGCTCATTGTTTCCGATCTTCGGATAGGCCTGAGACCAGGCACACACCACACACCGGGACAACAAGGTCACAACTCCTCGATTTACATCCCGTACCTACTCACTGCTAGGTGAACAGGGGCTACACGTGAAAGGAGATACACCCAAATATCTCCACCCGGCCGGGGAATCGAACCGCGGTCATCTGGCTTGTGAAGCCAGCGCCTAACCATTGAGCTACCGGCCGTATGTGTGTGTGTGTGTGTGTGTGTGTGTGTGTGTGTGTGTGTGTGTGTGTGTGTGTGTGTGTGTGTGTGTGTGTGTGTGTGTGTGTGTGTGTGTGTGTGTGTGTGTGTGTGTGTGTGTGTGTGTGTGTTGTGTGTTTGTGAAAAAAAATCTATTGTTGAAAAAGGCCATGGTTGAAAAGGATAATGCTCCATAGTTTAATGCTGAGATTTTAAATGCCATTAAAATCAGACAACATAAAGAGCAGATATGGCATCATGCTTGCATGTCAAAATAATGCAGAGAGTTTGTTTATGCTAAGAATGTGGTAAAAATGTGTGTGTGTTTTGAAAACAGAAAATTAATCTATTATTGAAAAGACCATTGTTGAAAAGGATAATGCTTTGTGGTTTAACACTGAGATTTTAAATGCCAATAGAGTCAGATGACATAAAGAGAGGATATGGCATTGTGTTTGCATGTCAAAATAACGTAGAGAAAAGCTACATTTATGCTAAGAATGGGGTAAATAAACTATTAAGAAAATGTAAACATATGCAGTCTACTGCACACAAAAGTTTTGTGAGCAGGAACTGATGCTAGGAGACGGTACTCTATTCTTAACAACTTGACTGGTAGCTAAGAGGAGTGCCAAGAAACTTCTTGATGGACTCCCAGATATGGAAAAGGCAAACAATTTCATGAGGAATTTTGATGAGAAAATTAAGAAAGTTTGTTCACTATTAGTAGCCTTAAGAGGTAGAACAATCTCACCGTCTTACTTATATGTCTCCTTTACAGAAGTCAGTATTGAATTACTACAAGCATTATTGAAAAATGTAAAAAACAAAAAAAAAATTGTATTCCAGATCCATTTCCTCTGTCAGATGTTGCAAATGGGGAGGATTTTTTTAAGCTTACCTACAAGTGCACTCTTAAACACTGTTAATTTAAGCATAAAAGAATGTGTTTTTCCAGAAAGTGAGAAATTTGCTATTATTAAGCTGACTTTAAAGAGCAAACTTGATAGTCAATGCCTTTCCTCGTATAGACCTGTTTCTAACATATCATTCCTATCAACAGTTATTGAAAGTGTAATTCATGTTCAATTAAAGGATTATTTATCTACTATTTATGTTTTGCTTGACAATCAATCGGCATATAGGAAATTACATTGAACTTAATCAGCTTTGTGAAGCATCCCTAATAATTATTTCTTTTCTTTTTTATTTTATGTACGATGGACGAAGAGATTGAAGTGTTGACTTACGTATTGTAGTGCATGATTTATTGTTGAACAATCTGCAGATTATTGGATTTCGCCTTTTGCACTACAACTGAAATTAGTTTTACAATATTTTTCTATAGTATATCATGCTAGCATTAGTCATATTTCTATATTCATATTGATATCAAGAACAGAGGCCCTGTAGAGCGAAGCAAGTCACTCCGGCCCTGGTCACTTCGGCCCCTAGTTTTTCCGGCCCTGGTCACTCCGGCCTCCCTTCCGTTCAACCCAGGTCACTCCGGCCTCCCTGGCTGCACGCACATATGTGTGTGTGTGTGTGTTTCATCATGGCTTCCTGGCATTGCGCAATAGGATTGCCCACGCATGGTCCGCCTCATTCTTTCAAAGAAAGTCGTTCTTCATATAGTCTCTCTCTCTCTCTCTCTCTCTCCCTCTCTCTCTCTCTCTTACACGTGTAATAGTTTCGGGTTTCAAAACCAAAAATTACTTCCTGATCAGCGGGTATCGAACTTGGTCCATTAGATCATAAGTCAGCTTCATTGCCCCCTGAGCTACTGCAGACCCCATGGATCGACACTATTACTTCACTATTACTACTCTTCAAAGAAGCCAAAAATGTACAGGTTCAAGTGCGTCTGGTCAAGGACGGCAAACTATTTGTTGTCAGAGACGAAAATACCGATCTCTACAAGGACGAATATTTGCATTATGGAACAAGTATGAACAGCATGACCTTACCACTGACCAATTATTAAAAGCATGTTCCAGGCTAAGTGGACCTAGTGTTTAGTTTGCAATAAGATCGAGTGTGTTTTTTACTTAGACGCATACTTTTGTATACATATACATATATTTTAGTACCAGTAGGCTGCCTGATTTTTTTTTTTTTTTTTTTTTTTTACTTAGACGCATACTTTAGTATACAGATATATTTTAGTATCAGTAGACTGCCTATTTTTTTTTTTTTTTTTTTTACTTAGAAGCATACTTTTGTATACAGATATATTATATTTTAGTATCAGTATAGGCTACTTGATTTTTTTCACACGAGTTATAATATATATATATATATATATATATATATATATATATATATATATATATATATATATATATATGATACTGACATTGTACTAGAATTATTATATCGTACTATATTTATTATATTTTATGTAATGTTAATGGAAATGTAATTAAAAAGTAAAGAGAAGTCAAAACTAATTTTTTACTATATAATTATCAAAAAGCTTTTGAACTACGGAGGCGAGGTGTTGTTTACATCACGATGAAGCCAGTCAGCGCTCCCATATTGTTGTGGGCAGGGTGTGGTGAGCCTTGTTTGGGCATTTCTATTGGTTGTATGCATTCATTTATTTTATTGTGGTTTCAGTAATATTATTTATCCATTTTTATGTGTAATTTACATGCATACATATTTGGATTAAGTTAGTTGTAGTTATTGTGTATATGTATGACTCTACTACGTAATCATTTAATAAAAGAGAAAGCCTGTTACTATATTCCTTTCTAGATTACATAGTACAATTAGTGAGCCGGAGTGACCAGGGTGGTAGGCCGGGGTGACTAGGGTGGTAGGCCGGAGTTACTAGGGTTGGGGGCCGCAGTGACTGAGGGCCGGTGGAACTAGGGGCCGGAGTGACTGTAAATCCTGTAGAGCATCAATAGTTGGAGGAATAGAGTCTGAATATCGTAATAAAGAATAATCGTTGCAAAGATCATACCTGCTCGAATTAGTCCCACCGTGGCGAGGAAAGTCGCAATATTTGAATATAATGCCACCCGAGCCATTCTCTCTTCCTCCTGTGCTCGTTTCTTCTCTTCAGCAGGGTCCATGCGAGGTGCTCCTAGACGAATCATGATGGTGAGCTTCTGGATCGAGATTCCCTACAAGCAGTAAGCAGTAAGCACACGTGAGCGTTGTGCTGGCCGGGGGTTTGTTTATCACAGCCTTGGCGGATCCGTGCACCGTGGGATTCGGCTCCAGTAAACATTACATAACATAACATAAATAATAGGATAACAAAGGGCCACCAGGGCCCATCTAGGTTATCCTGTATCAGTCGCACAGCGACCTCGTCATCAGTACTTAAAGATACACTTACAAGTACACAATACATTATATACTAATTCTAAATATTTGGCCCATTAACAAGGCTAAGTCCTGCAGCGAAATCCTCTACAATTTGTGATCCCCATACATGGGGATCATGTCTTGTTTAACTTAAGTAAATTTCTTATAAAAACTAATCTAATAAATTCAAGTGCTTATCTAATCTGTTTTTAAACATTGTCAAACTAGTGGTATTTACAACCGTCTCTGGCAATGCATTCCAGAAGTCTACCACCCTATGACTAAAGAAATATTTTCTTATATCTAACCTGCAGCCTTGCTTTCTAATCTTCCTGCCATGATTTCTAGTCCTACTTCCCTCCTCTAAGGTAAAGAAAGATCTCACATCTAGACTATGTAGTTTGTATCTAACATAACATAACATAACATAAATAATAGGATAACAAAGGGCCACCAGGGCCCATCTAGGTTATCCTGTATCAGTCGCACAGCGACCTCGTCATCAGTACTTAAAGATACACTTACAAGTACAAAATACATTATATACTAATTCTAAATATTTGGCCCATTAACAGGGCTAAGTCCTGCAGCGAATTCCTCTACAATCTGTAATCCCCATACATGGGGATCATGTCTTGTTTAACTATACTAAATTTCTTATAAAAACTATCATGCAGCGCTATACATAATTATAAATCTAATAAATTTAAGTGCTTATCTAATCTGTTTTTAAACATTGTCAAACTAGTGCTATTTACAACCGTCTCAGGCAATGCATTCCAGAAGTCTACCACCCTATGACTAAAGAAATATTTTCTTATATCTAACCTGCAGCCTTGCTTTCTAATCTTCCTGCCATGATTTCTAGTCTGCCCTCTGTCATGTACAAAATGGCACCTGAAGCGAGAATAACCATTATGTCCCATTAATAATAGCTGTAGTAATGGGGAGTTATCATTGACAGTTGTGTACCGTACAGACAGCACTGCCTTCACACACATACAGTGGTGGTGGTGGTGTTGCTGGCGGTGGTGTCTTGGTGTTTACTGCTCAGCCTACCTACACACCCAGACGCATTCACTCACAGCCAGAAATACTCAAAACACACACAGAACCAAACTAAATACACACACACAATGAAGTGAAGTGTTACCATATTCCCAGGCAGTTTTTAGCAGCACAAGCGGCAAGACAAGAGTGAACCAGCAGTGCAAGGCAAGCCACCCTGACCTGCAGCCTTCACCACACCCCTCCTTCACTTACTCAAGGTGTGTTTAAGGCCATTCGCTTATCTTGGGCCTCCATTTACCTACGGGAGTGAAAATATCTCGAACTTTACCCAGATTTGTAAAGGTGATTAGGTAAACAAGCGGTCATAGAGGCAAGTTGTGTATATTCGCCGTTGTTATTTGCGTCCTTCACTCACATACAGTGAGCCATACATGTGCCAGAGTGCACCCACCAGTCTACCATATCATCTCCCATGGTCATTTCTTCCCGACATAGCTTCATTTTGTTGTGGTGAGATTTTAAAGGCAACATATGGACCCCGCGCCGCCGCTGTTTCCGCCTCCAGGTCCCCGGATGTTACCTACCCCTCCGGTCCCCCGCCACTCTCCCCCCTTGGCAGCCTGCTCGGTCCAATACTTTTTTCTAATATTTCGTGAGAGTAATGTTACGCTTCCATGGTGTGTTTTTATGGTTTGTATAAATGTTTCGTTGTGTTTGAAGTGTGTTGCGCGCCTGTGTTGGGTAAATATGTGGCGTTTAGTGGTGTTTTATGGCGTGTGTTAAAGGCTTTTCAACGGTCAAAATTTTCCCTCTGGAATTTTGAGGTTTCTTATTTGAAGGTATAAGTGGGCCTTTGTGGTATCAAAGGATCGGCTGTCCTCTTTTAAGCGTGAAATCAATCTATTGAGTGAAATATGTGGACTTTGAAATGGTGTTTGGTGGTGTTGAAAAACGTCTTATTTTTCTTTATTTTATTTGGTGACGTTTGTGGTTCTCGGTGTAACTCGCTGTGGAATGCCTTGAAAGATACCTCACACTCCCTCAAATGTGGTAAAACACTCGCCAAGTGAAAATGGCTTGACTTTGCAGGGCGTTTTAGCAGATTTATGAGTTTGAATGTTGTTTTATATTTAGCATACTTAATTTAGACATTTTTTGAAAACTAGTTAAGCTGGAGTTGTTTTGATATTTTTAAACTTAGTTTTACTATTTATCACGTCATAAAATAACAAGCATTCGGCCGTGGCTTCGTTTTTCTAAAAGTCATTTTAAAATGAAATGATTTACGTAATTTAGCCGAGTCACCCCCGCTCCCGTTCTCTTGTGATGACCACAGCCCAGGTGGTGACTCATTATAGCCCCGGCTGCCGCCTCTTTTCCAAACCCGCAGTTCGTCAATATTTTGCCTAATATCTGGTGATTCCTGCGTGTTTTCGTGTGTTTCTGGGTTCAGGTGTGTAGATAGTAGTAGCAGAAGGAAGTAGAAAGGAGAAATAAAGGAGGATAAGGAGGAAGGAAGGAGAAAGAGAGAAGGAAGAGGAGGAGAAGCCAAGTCACAATACTTAAGTCACCCTCCTTATCCTCAATATTTTGTCTAATATCTTGTGTTTTGATGTGTTTCTAGGCTCAGACGTCAAGACGGAAGCAACAGAAGGAAGAAGAAGGAGAAACAAAGGAGGAGGACGAAGAAGAAACGAGAAATAGAGGCGGAATAGGAGAAGGAGCCAAGGTGTAATATTTAGGTAAGTGTCCCTTTTAATCCTAACGTTCTTTATAATGCATTGTGTTGGATTTGGGACACATTTGGGGCGTTTTAAGTGTGTTGCAGAGTGTTTGGGTGTATTATAAGGTTGTTTTGGGTATATATCGTGTGTTTTAAGCCTCTTAGGTGTATTTGACGTGCCTTGAGTGTGGTGTGGAGGTGTATTTGAGTACTGGCATGTTTTGAGTGTTTTTGGGGCATTTGAGGTGTTGCATGGTGTTTTGAGTGTGTTTTGGGGCAGTTTTGAGTGTTTTAAGTGATTTCGGTGTGTACTGGGTGTATATGGTGCGTTTTGGGTGTATTTTCCGGCATTTTGACGTGTTGCAGGGTGTTTTGAGTGTATTTTGGGGTAGTTCTGAGTGTTTTAAGGTGTGTGGGTGTTTGTTAGGGTGTTTTGGGTGTGTGTGAGGGTGATTTGGTGTATATTTGGTGTTTCTAGTAAGTTTTAGGAGTGTTTGGGGGCATTATGAGGTATTGCAAGATGTTTTGGGTGTGTTTTGGATGTTGTAAGTGGTTTGGGGTGTGTGTACTGGGTATTTCTAGTGAGTTTTGGGTGTGTTTGCGGCATTTTGAGGTGTTGCATGGTGTTTTGTGTGTTGTAAGGGGTTTGGGTGTGTGTTGGGGACGATTTTGGAGTATATTAGTTGTGTTTAGTGAGTTTTGAGTGTGTTTGGGAGCATTTTGAGGTGTTGCATGGTGTTTTGTGTGTTTTAAGTGGTTTGGGGTGTGTTGAGGATGATTTTGGGTGTTTTTAGTTAGTTTTGTGTGTTTTTGGGCCTTTTTGGGTGTTTATTAGCGATGTTAGTGAGAGCGCCGCTTTTGATCCATCCAAAAGTCCCGCGCAGAGTTTCATTCCAAGTCTACAATTAAATCTAGATATATGTAACCTAAATACTCCTTGAAATTGAATCACTAATACTACAAAGAACACCGCCATTAATTTAGAACAGCCATTTTTATTAGATCATCTTCAGTGGAAAGCTAAAATTAATCTTGCCATGAGGTATTGGGAAAATATATATATAAAATATATAATATATATATATATATATAAAATACAAATTAATATTAATAAAAGTGATATAAAAATAACACTTATTAATTATCTAGACATTTTATTACACTACAAAGCTTTTTAAGATTGAAAAATATGAATAAATAATAATGACCTCCCCGGAGCAAGACAGAACAAGAAATCAGCACTATCAAATAAATAAAATAAAAACCCACAGAACCGATATTAACAAAAATAAAAGAAAATAACCCATATTAATTATCTGCATATTTTATTACCCTACAATACTTAAAATTAGAAAAAATAATAAAAATAACAATAACCTCCCCAGAGCAAGACGGGCCAAGAGGTCAGCACGTGTTGTGGAGAGCCAGTTTGAAAGGTGCGTATCAGTATTCACTCACTTTTCTTACTATTACTGTTACTATTACTACTGCAGGGGTAGGGGGCGTGAGGGCGTGGCAGGGGCAGGGCAGGGTGGTGGATAGGGTGTATCGTGTCAAACAGGTGTACTAGCAGTGTGTCGTGTCAAGGGCTGGTCTGATGGACGTCTGGTTTTTATTACTATTATTATTATTATTATTATTATTATTATTGTTGTTGTTGTCTTATTCTTGGTGTGTTTTGTTATGTTTGTGTGTTGTGTTGTGACCTTACCTGACCTTACCGTGACCTAATCTATCCACTGTTAGGCCTATGAGTATAAATATAACCTCATAGGCCTACCTACATTCTTAAGGTTAATTTGGTCACAACTCCTCGATTTATTATTACATGTGACCGTGAGAACCATGAGTGTGTGTGTGTGTGGTGTGTGTGTGTGGTGTGGTGTGTGATGTGTGTGTGTGTGTGTGTGTGTGTGTGTGTGTGTGTGTGTGTGTGTGTGTGTGTGTGTGTTTGTTGCGTTAAATATAAATAAACTGTGTGACCCCTGCCCCCTTCCCCCATCTCTCCTCCAATAACTGTTCTGGCCCCCACAATCTCTCCCCAAGTCAGTGTGTAAAATTTTAATAGTATTTCACCTTAATCTATTACTTGACCCTCTCTTTGTCTCCTCCAACTAATGACCTCCCTCCCCCACAGGTACAGGATGGCCAGGCGGGGGTTGCGGAAGACCAGCGGGCGAGGTCACAAGTGGAAGAAAGGTCACAGCTGTGTGTCCAACCCCGAGGTCACCAAGCACTGCCAAGCTGCCAGAGAGAGAGAGAGAGAGAGAGAGAGAGAGAGAGAGAGAGAGAGAGAGAGAGAGAGAGAGCTATGACATGATATTTTTTTCAATAATTCCCCGCCCATCCCAGCCTAACCTAGTGCAACAACCCCAGTACTATTCCCTCCCTCTCTTCTGCAGTTCCATTCATGTTTTTCAATGTTTTTCTAATATTTTTCTTGTTTTCTCTTACTTTTCAACAATTTAAGTGCATGCTGTGATCCAGATCTGAAAAACTTATTTCAAAACAAAGTTATAGAATTTATGACTTGAAATTTTGAGGATATTGTAAGCTATTGGTTGTCTTTGAAGTATTTACCTTGTTGTATTGATATGATAATCCAAATATCTTACTTATGTGTTTTTAGGGGTTCAGATTTTCCTGTATAATCACTCCCAGATCTTTTTCCTCTTTAGTCTTCATTATTTTTTCCTCTCCCATCAAATAGTTCCATACCGGTCTTCTCTTACTCTTTCCTAGTTCCATTACATGACATTTGTTGACATTAAACTCCAATTTCCACTTGTTGCTCCACTCATAGATCTTGTTTATATCTTTCTGTAACAGCAAACAGTCCTCCCTGGTTTTGATAACTCTTAGCAGCTTTGCATCATCACCAAACATATTAATATAATTGATTATCATAATGTGAATGTCGTTTACATAAATCTGAAACATAATGGGGGCTAACACTGACCCTTGTGGCACTCTGCTGGTTACTTAACCCCAAGATGAGTATGTATCTCTGATCACAGTTCTCATTTCCCTATCCTTCAAATAATCTCTTGTCCATTGGAGCAAGGTTCCTCACAGTCCTCCTATGTTCTCTAGTTTCCAAAGTAGTCTTCCATGCGGGACTTTATCAAAAGGCTTTTTCATGTCCAGGTATACTGTGTCCACCATCCGTCTCTGCTTTCCAGTCCTTCTGTAACTCTGGAGTAGAAGCTTAATAAGTTTGATACACATGACTTCCGTGTCCTGAACCCAAATTGTCTTTTCAATATGACTTGTTCTTCTTCCAGATGTTTAACCCATTTTTCTTTGATAATGATTTCACACAACTTCCCCAAAACACTTCTAAGTGACACTGGTCTGTAGGTTAGTGGTTCAGTTGCCTTTCCTCTTTTAAATATCAGTATTACATTAGCTCTCTTCCATTCTAGTGGAACTTTCCCTTCATTTAGTGAACTTGTAATTATTTCCCAAATTGGTGTGTGTGTGTGTGTGTGTGTGTGTGTGTGTGTGTGTGTGTGTGTGTGTGTGTGTGTGTGTGTGTTAGCTAGTTGTAGTTTTCCAGGGCCTGGGCTTTATGCTGGTGTGGCCCCGTCTCCATATCTACACTTATCCAATTTTTCTTTCAAACTCTGCACACTCGTTGGTGACACCACTTCTTCACCCAAACTGTTCCACGTCTCAACACATCTTTGCGGGAAACTCTATTTTTTAACATCTCTCAGGCATCTTCCCTTCCTCAGCTTTTTACTATGCGATCTTGTTGTTTGAATGTCATATTCTTCTCTCAGTCTAACCTAACCTTGTCATTTGATTTATTTTTAACAAACCTAATCTAACCTAACCAAACATTTGCAGGTCCGCAGAAAACGACACGCCGATTTATTTGAAGTCAAGGACGGAGATTAAACCGGCCTTGAAAAACACCACACCCGTTTTGTCCACCGCCATCACCACCTTCTCCCAGATCAAGGACAAAGTGTATTACAGACTCACACATAAGGAAGAGGTGCATGTGGGTGTGTTTGGATGCGTTTGGGTGTGTTTTGGGTCTGTTTGGGTGTGTTTTGAGGTGTTTTGAGTGTGTTTGGTGTGTTTTGGGGTTCTTGGGTGCATTTGGGGTGTGTTTTGAGTGTTTTGTGTTTTGTGTGTTTGAGTGTGTTTGAGTGTGTTTGAGTGTGTTTTGTGTTTTGTGTGTTCATGTGTTTTTTTATGCATTTGAATGTGTTTTGGATATTACAAGTGTTTGGGTGCAGTTTTGGGTGTGTTTCAGTTTTTCATGTGTTATGATGCTAATGTATTTTAAGCTAACCTACCACCCAAGACACTCTCTCTCTCTCTCTCTCTCTCTCTCTCTCTCTCTCTCTCTCTCTCTCTCTCTCTCTCTCTCTCTCTCTCTCTCTCTCTAAGAGTTTTTGTGCTATTGATAGAGTAGATGTCATACTAATCTGTCAATAGAACCATCAAACTACCCTTAAAAACCCGTGTGACTGAAATTAGAGTCTTTTTAAAATATAGGTTATGTTGCCACAATTTTCAACGCCCACATGTGGCTTTTGATAAGGTAGATATCAATGTAATCTGTCAATACAGCCATCAAACCTCCCTTCAAAACCCGTGTGATTCTGATTTGTAAAGCGCAGGGCACACACATTTTGGGGGTTGGTTTTTGCGGTGATTGAAATAGTAGTGTTGAAACAAGTGTCTTTTAGAAATACAACTTAGGCGACCACTGGTTTTCAAAGTCCACAGTTAGGAGGAAGTTTGTTCTTAAGAGTGTTTCTGCTTTTGATTTGATAAATATCATGTTACTCTGTCAATAGATCATTAAAAACTGGAGGGGTTTGGCTGTGTTTCTGGGGCGTTTGGGGTGAAAGAGTGTGTTTTTGTGGTGTTTGGGTGTGTTTTTGTGGTGTTTGAGTGTTTTGGGTGGTTTGGGGATATTTGGATGAGTGTTTAGGAGTGTTTTGAGTGCTTTGGGTGTGTTTAGGGTGTGTTTGGTGGTGTTTGAATGTGTTTGGGTGATATTTAGATGTGTCTCTCATCTGCATGTTGAAACACACCAAAACACACTCTAAGCACACCAAAAACACTCCAGAAGACCTCAAAACACCCTAAAACACACCAAAGCACACTCTAAGCACACTATAAGCACGCCAAAAACACCCCAGAAGACCTCAAAACACCTCAAAACACACCAAAGCACACACTGAACACAACTTAAACACCACAGAACACTCAAAACACCACACACAAAACACACACACTGAACACAACATAAACACCACAGAACACTTAAAACACCACAGAACACTCAAAACACACCAAAACAGTCCCAAAACACACTCGTTTTCAAGCTAACCTAATCTAACAGCCCATAACCACTCCTTCTCTCTCTCCCACAGATTTGAACCTTGTGTTTTGAAGTTTTGAATGTTTTTTTTTTTTTTACATTATTCGTGTGTTTTAATGGTTTTATTTAATGTTTCCGTATGTTTTTCATTCTTCCTGTGTTTTGGTGTTTTTTAATGTTTCCCTTCGTTTTTCTTACATTTCGTTAGGTTTTTCTAATTTTTTTGACAATTTAAGCCTCCTTTCCAAGCTCAGCAAAGCTAGCCTAACCAGACACCCCCAAACCACTCGCTCTCTCTCTCTCCTGCAGGCCATGAGGGAGGCGGTGGAGGTGTGGGGAGTCCAGCACGCCATCACAGACAACCTGCAGTTCATGCTTGGGATGGGACACACTGGGACAGCCTCGGACCGTTGGTGGGAGCAAGACAAGGCTGTGGCAATTTTGCCACTCAGACCTGTTGCCATGTTACTATTATTGCACATCCTAAGGAAGTGTGTGGATGTGTGCATATGTGTGTTTACCTAGTAGTATTGTACAGGGTTCGAGCGGGCCTCGTAGCGTCCTGTCTCCATGTCTCCAATTTTTTCCTTAAAGTTATGCACATTATGTGGTGTAACAACTTCACCGCTCAATGCATTCCACTTTTCCACCGTTCTATGAGGAAAACTATTTTCCAATATCCTTCACACACTGCCTCATCCTGATCTTCTTTACATGTCCTCTTGTCCTTCCATCTTCTGTCAGTCACCAGCACCAGGTCTTCCTTGTCTATTTTGTTCAATGCCATTGACTATCTTGTACATTGTTATTAGGTCCCCTCATTCTCTTCTATCTTGTAAGGTTGGCAGTCACATTTCCTTCAGCCATTCTTTGTATATTAGGTCCTTTAGTTCTGGCACCATCTTTTAGCAATCTTCTGTATCTGTTCTAATCTTCTTATATCCTTTTCAGAACTCGTGGAGACCACACCACAGCTGCATATTCCAGCCTTGGGCGTATCATGCTTGTGATGATTTTTTCATCATATCTTTGTCCATGAATTGAAATGTCATTCTTATATTTGTCAACATTTTACATGATAATCCAAATATCTTGCCTATGTGTTTTTGGGTTCAGATTTTCCTGTATAATCACTCCCAGATCTTTTTCCTCTTTAGTCTTCATTATTTGTTCCTTATCCATCAGGTAGTTCCATACCGGTCTTCTCTTACTCTTTCTTAGTTCCATTACGTGACATTTCTTGGCATTAAACTCCAATTTCCACTTCCTGCTCCATTCATAGATCTTGTTTATATCTTCCTGTAACAGCAAAACGTCCTCCCTGGTTTTGATAACTCTTAGCAGCTTTGCATCATCAGCAAATAGATTAATATAACTGTTTACCCCATTGTGAATGTCGTTTACATAAATCTGGAACATAATGGGGGCTAACACTGACCCTTGTGGCACTCCGCTAGTTACTTTACCCCAAGTTGAGTATGTATCTCTGATCACAGTTCTCATTTCCCTGTCCTTCAAATAATCCCTTATCCATTCTGATAAGGTTCCTTGCAATCCTCCTATGTTCTCTAGTTTCTAAAGTAATCTTTCATGAGGGACTTTATCAAAAGCCTTTTTCATGTCCAGGTATACTGTGTCCACCATCCGTCTCTGCTTTCCAGTCCTTCTGTAACTCTGGAGTAGAAGCTTAATAAGTTTGATACACATGACCGTCCTGTCCTGAACCCAAATTGTCTGTTCTATATGACTTTTCTTCTTCCAGATGTTTAACCCATTTTTCTTTGATAATTATTTGACACAACTTCCCCAAAATGCTTGTAAGTGACGCTGGTCTGTAGTTTAGTGGTTCAGTTGCCTTTCTTCCTTTAAATATCGGTATTACCTTGGCTGTCTTCCATTCTAGTGGAACTTTCACTTCATTTAGTGAACTTGTAATTATTTCCCAAATTGGTGTGTGTGTGTGTTTACCTAGTTGTATTTTACGGGAGGGGAGCCTATGGTGGTGTTGTCCCGTCTGTGTATCTCACAGTGTCTAATTTTGTGTTGAAGTGGTGGTGGTGGACTTTGCACACACCACCTCTCTGTCCAGTCCGTTCCATATATCTATCACTCTATGGGGAAGCTGTTTTCTTGAAGTCTCTTCTGTAGTTGTCTTTTGTGAGTTTTAGTCCATGTCCTCTTGTGTCCCTTGTGTCCCTCTTCAGCAGGTCCATCCTATCAGGAAGCTCCATATTATTCATTATTCTGTAGATGGTCAACAGGTGGCCTCTTTCTCTTCTCTGCTCCAGTGTTGGTCAGTCCAGTCTCTTTTCATACGTAAGAGCCGACAAGGTTGGGGCCAGTTTGGTGGCCGCTCTTTGTAGCCTTTCAATTTTGGTGATATTCTTCCTGGTGTGAGGTGACCACAGTACTGCTGCATACTCCAGTCGTGGTCTGATCAAGGATGCCAATAACTTTTCACCATATCTTCATCAATATATGTGAATGCAATGGTAATATTTCTCAGTAAGTTGTAGGTCTCACCAACAATTTGATTGATATGTTTATTGGGGGACATTTCCTTTGTTATGAGAACTCCCAGGTCCTTTTCACTTTCCACCTTCTTAATCTTCTCTTCTCCAAGTTTGTATTGTCTTGTTATCCTATTTTTGCTCTTCCCAAATTCCATTATGCTACATTTGTTAATGTTGAATTCCATCTCCCATCTTTTCCTCCATTCCCATAGTCTATCTAAGTCCTGCTGTAGAGTTCCACCATCATCGTGCGAGCCAACTTTCTTCAAAAGTGTTGTGTCGTCTGCAAAGAAACTCGTGTATCTTTAATTTGTGTATGGGTGACTTTTGACGTGCTGGAACGCATTCCTTACTATTACATGTTGTAATGGGTTCGGTATACGGTAATTTTGATTTACGGTGAGGTTTTCAGGAACGCATATGTACCGTATAACGAGGACTTACTGTATATTGTTATGATATTGTATTGATTTCAGCTTCAATATGGCCTGTGAAGGAAAAGGTATGTAATCTATTTTCTGTATAGCATGTTTATTGTTAAGTCCTCGTTTGTTAGTGTGTCGTGCATGAATACTTTTTCAAGCTAACAATTAGTCGTATGTTGTATCTATGGTGGTGTTTGCTTGATTTAGGTTGAACCAATACTAAAGTGTGCTTATTGTGTTGTACAGTTTTGTGCATGAGAAGTGAATGTTATTACCTTTAGGTTTTCCTATTACACTTGTGTGTAGTTTGTATTGCTTTGCTTTACATTGTTTTTGCTTTGCCTCACTGATTATATTCATATCCTTGACCAAATATACTTTATTGCCAGTCTAACTGGTTTTCATGAATGGAAAGACAATGGTATGATTTTTTTTTCTGAATTGAAACATGTTTGTTTGCATTGATGTAGGATACCTAGCTATGTGTTAAAATGCTTAATGTATATTTGACTTGCTTGTGTGACGTCTCTGCTTTCCATACTCTTTAGTGATATTTTGGCTGTAGCTAGGGCTTACAAACACGTGGGTATTCCCACAAAACCACCCCCACCTGCTTCTAGGTGCTTAAACATGCATCTTTTATTTTGTAACTTTGAATGGTGATATGCTTATTGTGTTAGTTTCAACGCTGATATATAATGCTAATAATGTCTGAGGTCTGTGGTAATGGTGTATGCTCTGTTGTGGCATCTTGCATAGTTGATGTGATCAACTATGTAGCTTTTGTCTGCATGTACACCAATTTACTTTTCTCTATATATACCTTACTTCTTTTCTTGTTACATTTATTGTGTATGCTTCAAAAAACTGAAATTCACTCAACATGCTGTGTTCCATTATAATCATTAGTGACTCAAGTATTTTCTGTTCTGTGAAACTAAGCCCCTCCTACACGTCATTCCTACCCATTATCCTGATAATTACTCAAATGTCAATTTTTCACTGCTTAACTTTTTTCAAAGTAATCCCTTTGGAAGAGAATTAAGGGTTAAGACACATATCAAACTAAGTTGGGCCTCCCACCTTGTTATTATTTTGTGAGAGCCCTTTGTTTGTTTGTGTGTTGCCTTAGGTTAACACCTTTATCATGTAAGACACAGTTTCCCTTACAGTTTTGATCATCATTAGGATTGAGAGACTAGAGTACCCTGACTTATAGTTTTGTCTTCAACATTTTTAGAACAATGATAACAACAATTATGATGAGACACAGCATGATTAATACATTGAAGTATTCATTATTGTTTAAATATCATATTTAGATACTAAACATGAAATAAAAACACAAATAAACCTTTTTATTTTCTGCTACCTTTATTATAAGTGTTGACTCAACACACTACAAAAAGGTACATACACACATACTGTGTATGTACCTTTGGGCATGTGTATATTGGACTAAGGACTCCACTCTGTGGTTTTCCAAGCTCAAAGACTTCCTCAGAGGAGACTGCACCTTGAAACCAAACCTGTGCTGTTCTATTGTACAAATAGTCCCTGATCCATCCTAATAATCTAC